>NW_009595298.1:5508-27014 GCF_000690535.1 Cariama cristata | reverse complement strand
CAACTCAAACCATTCTGTGATTCTATGATCTTGTTACCCCTTTTTCTTCTGGATTAGGAGTGATCTCCTTACAGTGGTATTAGAAGACCATCATCACTTCATCTCAGCCATACAGAAACTAAATAGACTTACTTTAAGTTCCTTCTACTCATGTTTTGCAGGCCTCGACTAATTCTTTTTGCTCTTTTCTGCATAGATTTCAGCATAGTCACATTTTTCCTGAAATGGATTTGCCATTATAGTAACAGTCTTTCTAATGAAGAGACACATACAGTTTTTCTAAATTGCAACTTACTTTTCTTGCAGATTGATAAATTACTGTGTATGATGACAAATGCTTTGTAAATATTAATTTAGAAATACAATAAGAAATCAAAGTAAGATAATTAGATTCAAATGCCTTGTGGTATGATAAAAGAAAAAAGAAACTTAAATCAACACTTAAAAAAAAGTTTGTTTTGCAAAACATCCAAACCATAGAACAATACCACATGCCAGACCCTACTGGCATTTTACATTGGAATAACAGATTATAAGCAGATTCTGTACAAGACCCAAAAAATTGCAATTCCACAGTCCACAACGGCCAAGAGACTATAATTACTTTGTAGTGTTCACCTGAACATGAAATATTAATGCAGAAATGAGAACATTAAATGAATTTGTAACAAGAAACTAAGCAAAAGAATTAGAAATGTATCCTCATCATTTAGTTCCCCTTTACCATACAAACTACTAAACTGTAACTAATTCTACAAAAACAGCACTAGACATTTCACTAAAATGAATCACATGCTGCTATGTTGATGAAACAGCACCATCATCCTACCTCTGGTTGCCTTGAAAGGAACTCTGTTCTTAGGTAAGACTAAGAAAGTTAAACTTACATAAATAGCACTCAACCTAAACCATATCTTTCACTGTGAGAAAGCTAGAGGCATAGCATTCTCAGAGGGAGGTCACAGATCACTGAATTTATTCCCTGCCTCGCTGTGTTACAGCTTGGAATTAGCACCTGAAGGCCTAACCTAAAAATACAGTAACAATTATTGTCAAAGACTAATCCTTAATCCTTGAGGCTTATTCATGTCACAGAACAATGATGTTCTCCAAAGTTTTTTACACCAGGAGACAAACTGCAGCGATGAAGTTGAGGCCTTGCAGATGGTTTGGAAGGAAGGGGGGAAACATTCCTGGTTTCTCGTATTCAGCTAGGGAATAAAGTAACATTTGTAGATGAGCCCGAAGCATGTGGCTATACCAATTTACCAGCATTAGGGGAAATAGATGTTATACCATTGGGGTAGAATAGCAAGTTGGAAGCAGCTGACAGAAAGAAAAAAAAAGTTTGAGGGTTTTTTTTATTTTCGTTTTTATCATAGGTTAACATATGGTAACCAAGTACTATGACTTTAAAGAGAATTTAACAAAAAAGTAGCTCTTAGATAAGTTATAAAACTTCTAGGTAAATTTTTTGCTTCATGCTTGAAACCAAACTCTGAAACCTGAGTTGACTTCCAAAGCAGGAAAGTACAATCCACATGAAAATGACAAAACCCACCATCTTCCAACCCTCTACCTCTGCAAGTCAATAGCACCAAATGCATTTCAGTAATTCTGAAAAGCCTGGACAAGACTGCCCCTGCTCGTTGTAGTGACTCTTACCACCTCAGATAATGACTTAACTCATCTTGAAGCACCACCTATTTAAATTTATCTCTCTATTCAAATGCCATCAAATTTCTGGCAACATTCCACTGTGAGTTCAGTCATGGAAAAGTCATATTGGTCAAACAGTTCCTAGGGTCACCTCAGGATCCCACCCAGAACCCACTGAAGGCAGTCCCTGATATCCAAAGGCTTTGAATTTAACTCACACAAAGAAACTAAAGTGTAAGATTACATTAGGTAATCTTCAGGAAAGTTTAAAGAAAGATAAATTTGTCTCTACTGTTAAATAAAATAAACCAGGGGTAAAAATACATCAGAAGTAGTAACTTTAGTAGATATTTGTTAGGCATTCGTTCTGTCATGAACCAAACGGAAGTAAATTACAAAAGCAATTATTTTTAAACATGTATTCTCTATATTTTGATCCTATTAACAGGAAAAACTTATTTCTTGGGTTAGTGCATTTCCAAAATATGTGTTATACTTTTATTCTTAAATTTCAATTTGTATTGTTATAATAGTTATATATATAGCTTATGTCACTTTGATGTAAAACTGTATTTCTTCAAAGTAGTAAAATTATTACTAAGAATCATTATGATGTTTTGCTCCTGGCAAAAATACTCTTTTTCAACATTGAAATCTACTTTCCAATTAAAATAGTACTTTCATCACAAATTTTTGTAACCAAATTAATTTCCAGTTTATATCAGCCAAAAATTTTGGCTACCTCAGTTGATTATAATGCATTAGCAGACAACTGTGGTTTCACTTGGAAATTCTTCTCGAGAAAAATAATGGGTTATTTTTCAGACAAGCACAATAGAATCAACTAAGATCAAAAACTGCAATAGAAGATACATCCTTCTCTTCCATCTTTTGAAGTGTTCTCAAAACCTCTCCTGTCACATTGATGGTCTGCTTAAACTTTTTCATCTCAATCTGATTACTTTGTTCACACTGCTTCAGAGATTAGCCTGAAAAAAGATGTTTTAGCCATAGCGTTCAGCAAATACCAAGATCTCATCTTTATAACACCAGTGCCATGTGATTACTTCCTTGTCTCATATTTCCACAAGTAAAGGATTATACAGCCTACTGTAAAATCCACTTATTTGACTATTACCAAAGGGAATTTTATTGTCATAAGAACCTAAGTGCATTTTTATCCATTGAGTTTACTAAAAAACAGTTGGAAAGAAAAAACGTGCATATTCCATTCTCACAGCAGATGTAATTAATCATAAATCTCAGGGCAGATGGAACTAGTGTACAAGCTTGGAAATCTCTGCAATACTTCCAAACCCATTGCATTTGCTGGTTTGTGATACCACAAAACAAACAAAAATTGCTCGGTATTCAAGTTCAATTTTCATGTTTATGTTTCTACATCTATTCTGGCCTCAATGTTTTCTGTTTTTCTTTTGATTTGGCTTAAAAGATAGGCTTGACTAGGATTAAGACAGCTGTGTTTTGAGCATTGCCAATTGTCTTCAGTGTAAAGTACGTAGACTTGATCCACTATTGTATTGCTAGTCCACCATGAATACTAGGATAGCTGGCTGTCATCATTGCTCTTGTTGCAATTTTTTCTACCCATATTTCTCTTTCTATCTGCCTGCACATCCCAACACAGCATTTACTTCTAGTTTAAACGCTGTGATGACCAGTCTTATTTCTGTTGCAAATTGAATGGCCGAGGTTTGGGCAGGGGTGTTGAGACTGGAATAAATAATGCCCTGAACAGAATCCTATTTTGCAATGAGCTATATCTTTTATAAATGTATTGCTTCATTATTATGATTCTAAAATAAATAAGATCCTCGTGCAGGCAGACATGATTCTGAAAACCACGGGGTTTTTTGGTCTTTACCCCATATCATCCACAAGTCCCTTTTAGTAATGGAACATCAGGTTCAGATCATGATACTTTTAAAGACATATAAAACTGCCTCACTGTTATAAAACTTGAGCTGATCAAACAAAAAGATATTTTTCATCATTTTCAGGACTTGTCTAGCAATTCTGATTTTGCAAAGTTCTTAGACGATGGAAAGGGATTACACAAACCCAGAGGAGATGGAAGTCTAAAGAGAACCTCAGAGTTTAAACCTGCCTAATGCCTCCTCTGACATTTATATTGCACCTGCCTGCAACCCCTGTATACCGGTCCTCACTGGGCACCATGTCAGCAACACCTTCCTAGCTACAGAGCACAGCTAAGTTCAGTCCATTTGCTTGAACAAAGCGAGCAGATTGCTAATTTACTGTAGAGGACTCCTGCATTCATTGTTTTCTACAGACTGCATGAACCTGTTCCTTATTTCACAAACACGATACTATCTACACAGCATTTAATCATTCCTCTCCCTCCAACGATTTCAACTTTGAAGAATATTCAGAGTATTTCCATTCACATACAAAATTGTTTCCCTTGATTTAAAAATAAAATAAAAATAAATAAAACCAAAGCCACCAAACTGTAAAGCCAACCAGGGCCTTAAAGGCTGGCAGTTTCTCTTTAAATATTTCAGAACTGTATTCATTGATTAAAGTATTTCATACTCAATTCTGTGCAATCAGCACAATTACCATTACTCATAAGCATCACTCATTCTGAATCACAAAATGCTAAGGCTATGAAAAGATTAAATTTGTATTGGCTTTTAAGCATTAATACTAAAATAAACACTTCAGCAATAAACATTTCAGCTAAGTGGCACTGCAGTCTTTTCCATAATCTGAGGAAAAGTAAACGCTTATGAACTGTTTCCAGGGATTTTTGTCCATGTATTAGAAGAGTTAGAACTGCAGAAATTTCTGTTCATCTGCTTTTACATTAAAACTGATAGTCACGGCAATTTTTCCCGAAGTTTAAGTCTCTCAATTCTATTCCAGTGATAGATGTCAGCACTTTTAGCTTACCTTTAAGTGAGTTTATAAAGCTCTTAAAAAAAAAAATCTGGAAGTTCTAAGCGCATTCCTTTTCCTCCTTTTTGCTGGCCTGCCAGAAAGAAAATCTTCCCAAGTTACTTGAGTGAGGACTTGTAAATTTTACATTAAAACATTTATTCAATATTTTAAGGCAGAGCATTTTGATAATTTGAAATTTTACAAAGATACACTAAAGGAATTTTAAAATAAAACTGTAGATATAACCTTAAGCAATGTAAGTTATTTATGTCCCTTTTGTTATTGAAGTACCTGATTATTTCTGAACAGCCTGGTACTACTAAAATCCCAGAAACTTAATAGCTATGCTGGAAATACAAATCTATAACAAAACTGTGCTTTGAGCAGTGCTTCCTCTATATCAAAATCAGCAACTGAATGCTTGGTTATGGAAGTGCCTCTCTGTGTAGCTGGACACATATTTCTGCTAAACCATTTATCACGTGCCCTGCGTTGTAGGTGTCCCAATCCACGCCACGCGGCCATTAGGTTTCATGCAAATGGAATTTTGCTGAAAAGCTACTTTAGAACTTTAGCAAAGTCCTAAAGAAGGACTGTAGGGAAGTTCTGTAAACACAACAAGAAACTCTATTCTTTCAATTTCCAACATGGAAAATGAAGAGAATACTCTTATAATAGGATCATTCTCTAGGTTATTTCCCAAATGTTCCCAGAATTCAATTCTTGATTCTAATCTAATGTTATTATTTCAACTCCCAACAATTCTTAAATAAAATGTTTACAAGATAGAGTGCATACATTGTTTCTAATTATTTTACAATTACCTAGTTTGAAGTTAATTACATCCTCCGTCAGGACAACCCAGTTTGCTACCACTAATTTACCTCAATTATTCAAATGGATTTAATTGATTTTTAATGCATTACTCAAATGCAAATATAGATCAAGCCTGATGTTTTCCTTTTGCAAGAGAAAACCTTAGACTGCTTATGATTTGCATAACTTTGTGAAGACTTTTTTCATTAAAAATAATAAAAAAATTTTAAAGGACTTGCTATTAATAAAATGCCTTTTTTTTTTTGTATCTCAGGCTCAAAGCCCAATCTTGCAAATAGCTGAGTACTTTTGGCAAAGCTTGCTAACAGTGTCAGAGTACCATCTTTCCTTCCTTTCAATTTGTGGAAGATAATAAATTTTCCAGTGGAGAGGAAGTCCTTGTATACCAAATATAAGCATCCTGAGCACAGGTATGGTTTGCGTAGAGTTTGTTGTACATGCCTTACAGCAGCCTGCAGATCAGATCAAAAACCATTCCTCAGAAATTTTACATTACACGCAACTTTCATTTCCAGCTCTCTGGGGAAAACTCAGGTGGAACCCAACTCCAATGTCCAGCTTTGTTGACGACTCAGATAAACCCCATCACATTCATTTTGCTTTATTATGCCAAAACGCTCATTTGCAAAGCAAAGATAATTTATGAAGCACACAGAGATCCTGTAACGAACAGCACTGAAAAAGAAGCAAGTGCTACTATTGATGAATTAGCTGTAGCACAGATCCTTAAAAACAAAATTTTAAAAAATTCAGAGCTTACTCTAGAAACAGTATTCCATCCACCAGGATTTGAATTAGCACTTTGATAACAAGTCCAACAAACTCTGCATTTCTTTACAGGGAACAGAGAACAGCTTGTCTCCACAGTCTACTATAATTACCACCAAACTGCACTGGAAACTTGGCAATTTTGAATTTCATAACACCCATGACTGACATTCCTAATTAATACTATTTTTTTTTCTCCTCTGGCTGAATTTCCTGAATGCCAAACTGCATAGCATACACTAAAAACAGGCATTAAAGAAAATAACATCAATGTTAATCTCTAGCACAAATATATTAACTGCCTCAGTAAAGTGTACAGAAAAGGACAGCATTCCTATAAATAATGGATCATTGCAGTCTGATAATCTTTATCCTCCTACGCTAATAAGATGATAATCTTTCTCCTCCTGTGTCCTTGCCTTCGAATTTCAGTGCTACAGTGGCTAAAGTGCATTACCAGCTCTCCTTGTCATCTTGCTCTGAAATTTGTAAATGAAAGAACCTTCCAAAAGAGGAAAGCAACAACGGCCTAAGGAAAATACAATGCAGAACGCTTTACTGCGTTAGTCCCTGATTAATCCTGATACCAAATTTTCCTTTTCCTTTTTCTCATTTTAGTGTAGATCTAAGGCCAGGAAAATTCATAGTGTTATGTATTTGGTTCATGTTGGTTCACTTGGGGCACATCCCTAATCTGCAGTAGAGATCACAGATCTCCAGAGTATCCCAAACTACCTCCAGAAGCAGAATCAGCATATTCAAAAGCAACATCAACACCGTGCTGACATCCCTCCCACACTTCATTTACAAGCAGAGGTAACATTTATTTCTGCATAGTGCTGTACTGAAGAATATAAGAATATTAACTGTTGCTGATTTCTTGGCCAGAGATTGTGTGGCAATATATAAAAATATTTAATTCATTAAAAACTAATTTCATTTGAGAAATGCTAAGCTTGCATTTTTACCTTTCATTTTGAAATAGTGGTTTTGATGCAATTAGGGGAAAAAATGACAGAAAGGAGGTAAGCAGGATAATGTGAAAAGCAAATGGATTACTAATGGCGATCTGAAAACTATTTTATTTATAAATGCTATATTGATTTGGCCTCACAAACGGGCAAAAAAACCCATTACATTTAAGTGAACCCAAAGCATCCTACAAACCTGTGACATCTTAGTCTGCCCATACCCAAGGCTGGATAAAACAGAATTACTTTGTTGAGATTTGGACATAGAAAACTATCTTAACTTGATGTGGCCAAGATCAGTTGGAAATCAGCAAAAGTTAGGTTTAATTTCCCAACAGAGACTTCCAGCAGGCTAGATACTAACACCTTTAAGTTTTAGTTCCAAAATTTAAAGTATTGGTTTTGATGGATTTAAACTGAAATAAAACAAAAAACAATATAGCAGTGACTATACCATACATATTCTATATATTGATCAAAAATATTTGGAGTAGAATACTCTACATACGAACTACATTGACAGCCACTGTCAAAATACAGAAACATGTAGGTGACACACGTAACCTCATGTATTTCTTTTCTAATTCGGACAGTTCTTCAATGCTAGATCCACGGTCACAGATCTCCCAGTAAAATAAATTTGGTAAAATTTTTACGCCTGTTTCTTTGAACTCATGATCTAAAGAGTTAAATATATTTCTAGCTACAGTGAACTGGAAAGGACTGTAAAGCATTTAAATAGAAAGAGACTTTAGTTTAAATGTTGGCTGATGGAAGTGCGTATGGAAAACTCAGTGTCTTTTGTTTCAAACTCTGTAGACTGCTTTCAGATTTCTCACTTCCATGAGAACCAACAAAACCAAAAATAGAATGGCATGGCTTGGAAATGACATTCAGAACTGGATGCAACTGTTGGAGTCTGTTCTGCAGTACTATTCAGTGAAACTAATGTGTGTATGATTGATTGCAAAATCTGTTCTTTTGTAGATTGGGCAGAGAATGTGGGGTTTTTTTCCCTAGCCCATGAAAATGTTAAGGATATCAAAATGTGTTTGCCTACTGAATCTCAGTAAAATGTCAAAATTTTCAATGTACTGATTGTCAGTTTAAGTCAATCAGTATGCACTGTTAAATAGTTTTGATATGCTTTTGACTCATATTTCAACTTTTTTTAAAAAATGTGTATCTAAATTGAACTGAAATTTCAAAATAGAAAAATTAAATCAACTTTGGGGAAAAAAGGTGCTAGTTTGAAAATGTATAGAGTGGATGCTTTCACAACTTCAGAACTTCAAAGTGTTCCGAGTTGGGAATATTACTGTAGCAAGTTTTCTATTGTTTATGGTTTCAAGTTTTGCAAATCGTTATTTTTTTGTTAAAGTGGCTTTACAAAAATTTCTAAACACATCTTTTTGCTTCACTTTCAAATCACGTAAGAAAGTAGAAGTGTGCCATATACACTTAAATCCTGGTAACTGCTTTATCCACAACCTTGCAAATATCAAGCAGAGCATCCATCTACAGATTTTGTTTTGAACGCTTTCCTTCTACCACAAGGTCATTCAGTCAGTATACAACATTCAAAGACCAAAAGCCTGTACATGTCAGAAGTCTTTGGGGTTTTTTTTTGTCTGAAATGTCATCTTCATCAAAGTCTGCAGAGAGTTTGGAAGAGGCTATAGTCCCCTGGTAGCCCTATACTTCGTGGTGTGTGGTTTGAGAAATGCTTTTAGCAGGAAAAGTGTCACAAAAATTTCTTTATGAACCCCATCAAGTTCTGCGCTTTGGTATCAATACATTCCTAGAAACACTGGCACTGCTTGAATATTGCTCTTGTAAAACTTTGACAGGCTTGAGCATGTGGTAGTTTTAATGATCTTTGTCTTATCCCTTTCACCTCACGACACTTCTCTCTTGATATTGCCACATCCACAGTCCCTCTTCGGCAAAGTCCTCTGAAAAACTCAGTGCAGCTGACAGCAGCCTCTCTCTTTTCTCATTCTTCTGGATGTGCTACGGGAGATGCACTTCTACATGGAAGAGACAGATTGTCCCTTAAGACCTCCTTGGTGACTACATCACAACAAGAATGACAGACGTGGCACTAGGGACAAGAACATATATTTTCATTGGGTTCTGGAGAAAATATTTGTAATTCAAAAGCATTCCTTTTTGATTTGGTTGTGATACAGAGATCAGACTCTGTGCCCCAGGATTTATTGGCTAAAGAATTCAAGATGTTGAAATGTCAAAATTTTTAAAAAACAACTTTAAAGTGTAATACCAATAATGAAATAAACCATTAACAACAACAATAATAAACCACCTCCTGTTTCAGTATCTGTTCCTTTTGTACTTTCTGCTTTTCTCTGATCTTCTCCCGGTTTTGTTTTCTCCTTGCCTCTCATAGTTCTTTCTAACATCATTCCTTCCACTTATTCCAGCAGGACCTTTAATGTACTTATCCAAAGATATAAGAAGTATAGGCTTTTAGCTTTTGTCATTCGTCTCCTTTTAACAAAATGGACTGTAACTGTATATATGAAAAATACCTATATAGTTCAATGCACATGTTTCCAGCATTGGGTTGGGAAGTGTCCTTAGCCAACAGGTGCAGTATGATTACAGTGTGTCCTGGATGCCTGGGGGAAAGCTGTAAAACTAAGGGAAAGGATATAATGTGGAAGGATGTGAAATTCTAACCTAGACAAGTGTTTTACAAGAGAAAAGCATTCAGTAAAATAAGGAACTATTCTGGGAACACAACCATTCTTCAGGAGAGTATTTCACTGTTAGATAAAAATAAATAAGAGAAGTAAGAGAAGGTTACAACTTTCAGAGAAAACTATTGTTTCTCAATATTACAGTGCTAGCTGTACAGAGAAGAGAAACTGGAAATTCACAGGCCACTGAGATTCCTACTATGATAAGGAAGCTGCGTGGATTAGACTGGACTGCAGGTAAACCTGTTCTAACTCCAGGGAGAAGACATACACAGAGATGGCAGGAAGTTTTTCACTTAAAAAACATAATCAGCATCTCCATCAGATAAACTTATATTGGGAGAAGAAACACAGAAGAGAAACAATAGGACAAAAAGGAATACTTCTTTTTCAAGGATCCATGAGAAACAAAAGGAACAATCAAGGCAGAAGGAATACATGGACCTACAGATGACCAAAACATAGACCTAAGTCATAAGAGAGAACACTACCAGGTAACCCAGAGAGGACTCCAGCAAAGATCAGCGTGTATCTGAGCTTATTCTTAAACTTGCTTCATGGAAGAAAATGAGTATAAAATCATGTTTATTTCCAATTAGAAATCAGGATTTAGGCCAAATCTTTTTCTCAGTAAATGGATATAAATCTGTAGTTAATCCAACTGCTAGACAGACACTTTAACAGAAGACTTCCCCAAAAGAGTAATCATGGCACAGTAACTAGCACCCTTTCTCAGGGACACTGCAAACAACCTTAGAAATTATCAGCAGAAAGCAATGAACCATGAAAAATATGGCCCTCTAGATGAACATTGCCCTAACTCAGTCTCATCTGTAAGCTAAAAATGTAGCATATAGGGTTGGGGTTTTTTATATAAACTAACATTTAAAATGCTAATACAAATGGCACGCAGAGAAGCATGTACTTTTAACACAATGGCATTCTAGAAATGCAGGGAAGTTAGTTACAGTTCTTTTGGTAGGTATGTGTTAAAGCTGACGTATGTGTTAAAACCAGTATCAGTTGCACAAAGTCACATTCAGGGTGCAGCTTTGCTCAGCTCTAACTAAATCCTCCAGTTTCTTACGTACTGTACTTTAATACATGATCTGCAAATGTGTGAACTGCTTCTTCCATTTCAGAATGCTAGTTGCAATTCTGTTTTCATTTGCCTGTGCTTCAGGTGCAGCAATATGTATGATCAGCTTGGTGTCTCTCCTACTGTACATTATTACGCTAGATAGTCATCTTTCTAGATATACGCTGTTCATCTCAGTCTCATCCACCCTTGCTGGAACTGTTTGTATCTCAAGAGATAATTTGTGACAATTTACAGATGCCTGCTTTATCAGTTTAGCTTCAAATAGTTATTTTGAGTATATACTGTGTATGTAAAAAGTATTGAACCGTAGTAAAAAACACCGTGTTAGTTCCAAATACAGCACACTTGAGTACAAGTTCACTCCACAGTCTGACAGAGAAAAAAAAGAGGGGAAAAAAAACCCAAAATACTATGAAAATTATTTAATGACAAAAAATACTTGTAAAAACCTAAGCAGTAACTACAAAATTGTGTAAGTATATGCTACTGTGCACTTCAGAACAAATATGCCTCTTAGACATGGAAGCCATTATTTCACTTTTATTTTAGATCCAATGTTCTTATGCAAGTATCAGTTATGATAATACAGGCCGATGGTCAGGTCTGAACTGTCATCACGTTCAACAGTGTTTTCTTCAGAAGGCTCCGTTCTGTGATACGACAGTTAAACACTCTCTGCTCTCCTAACAACTGCACTTTGTGGAAGAATTAGGCTTTTAAGAATTATCCATTTAATATATCCCTTTGAAAGTATCCATTTCTAAAAAACCTAGAGAGAAGCAATTGTGTTGATAGGGATCATTTCTTCTATGTTCAACACTATTGAAATCTGTGCTGCCAGGGGAATTACGGTTCTTCATGGCTAATCACAAGGGCAGTAGTAGCATGGGTGTCTCTATTCATGACAAGAGACTGTTAATCCTGAAGTATTCAGTAGTTTGACTACCTTGAGAGCCAGAAAGCAATGCATTCAAGAATTCAGTACCCCACACTGGGAGACAAATTAGCTACAGCTCCTAATTTCCACTTGGAAAAAATAAAACTATAGGAAACCCCTAATTAAGATTCTTCCCCTAATTGAATAAGTTCATCATCAAATGAAATAAGAAGGACCACAACCATTAGTAAGTACAGATCACAACCAAGTGACTCACTTCAACAAATTCCATTCCACAAAGACTATAGTGAGGCTTCAGCCCAGTGCCTGAGCTGATGCACTGCTGTCATCCAGATTTCAAAAGAGCACCATATTTAATTTTCACCTACAGACATTAAACCAAGTTTTTTTAAATGAAATTTGAGCCATTCCTACTGGAAAGTAGGCCAGGTGTATCAGGGGATCTAAACGCAGGTCTGTTCCCTCTCAGGAGCCAGGTTTGAAAATTTTACCCCTCGTTTTTCTTCACGTCTTTCATAAAAATACACCATGAAATGGTAGAACTGCTTTAGAATTAAAAGACCAAAATTTCTGCTCTCTTGCTCATGGATTGCCCAATAAATAATCACAAATAGTTGTTATTCTATTCATGTTATTATTAATGGGATCATGCCCAGCTCAGGAAAACAATGCAAATAATAGCAACTCACAATTCATCACCCCACCCATCCTCATCTTTTATCAGCCTCTTCTATTGGTTTGTTGTTTGGGTTTTTTTTGTCTCTCCTGACTGCCAGCTGCTGGTACAGATGTCACTTCCTGCCAGATGTTTTCACAAAGACTTCAATTAGAATCTACTGACAGATGAGACAGCTCAAGAGGTGACTGTACAAATCCTGACTTTGGAAGTACAAGAGGCTAAATGAGATTCTGTTGCTCCCTACACATCAGTTTATCCAATGATTATTTCATGCAGGTGAAGATTTCATCTGCATTATTCTTTCTAACTAGAATAAAAGAGTAAGCCAAACAACTACTTTTAAAACAGACAATGTGTAATAATATATTAAGAAGAGGGATATAGAACTCAACCCTACAGCAAAGAAGAAGATCCTAGAAGGAGAATGGGGAGTTGTGATCACTCCATAACAGCTCCTCTCTGCCACTCCTTGCTCCTCACACTTTTCCCTGCTCCACAGTGGATCCTTCCACTGTCTGCAGTCCTTCACGATAAACCTCCTCCAGCATAGGGTCCTCTCCACGAGGAGCCATTCCTGTCAGGAGGACCTGTTCCATCATGGGCTCTCCAGGGACTGCAGTTTTCTTCAGGTAACATCTACCTGCTCTGGGATGGGGTCCTCCATGGACTCCCACATGAATACCTGCTCCACCATGGTTTCCCCATGCACTAGGGCAACAAAGGTGGTGCAGGGGCTGGAGTGTAAGCTTTATGAGGAGCAGCTGAGGGAGCTGGGGGTGTTTAGCCTGGAGAAGAGGAGGCCAAGGGGAGACCTGATCACACTCTACAACTCCCTGAAAGGAGGTTGCAGCAAAGTTGGGGTCAGTCTCTTCTCCCAGGCAACTCGTGACAGGACAAGAGGGCATCGTCTGAAACTGCGCCAGGGGAAGTTCAGGCTAGAAATGAGGAGGCATTTCTTCACAGAAAGGGTCGTTAGGCATTGGGATGGGCTGCCCAGGGAGGTGGTGGAGTCCCCATCCCTGGAGGTGTTTAAGAAAAGACTGGTGGCATTTAGTGCCATGGTCTGGCTGACATGGGGGTGTTAGGGCAAAGGTGGGACTCGATGATCCCAGAGGTCTCTTCCAACCAAATCAATTCTGTGATACAGGGAGTCTCTGCTCCAGCACCTGCAGTACCTCCTTCCCCTCCTCCTGCTCTCACCTGGGTGCTCACAGGGCTGGTTCTCACATGTTTTTTCCCCTCACTCCTCACTGCCTGGACAGGGTTTTGCCCCTTCTTAAGGAGCCAACCGGAACCATTGGTGTCTGGCATGGGGCAGCCTGGCCTCTCCTCAGCTCCCCTGCTACCAAAACTTTACCATGGATACCTGCGACAGAGCCCACTCATCCTGCCAGGCTTCCTCTTTAAATTGTGTGCCCAGTCACAATAATGATATAAACCACCCCAGGAATAGAGACTTTTGCTTTGAGGGTTTAGGGAAAGTAATATAACTGAAATTAAAGATGAGATGAGAGGTGAATACAACACAGACAACGTTCTATTGTGCAATAACACACTGTGCTTAGGTTCCGATCTTGCTCCATTTTAACCCATCATCACTCCTTAAACTTCTATGCTAGTGTAAGACACTATGAGACCAACAAGCCTGGTATCATTACAATAATAGCTTTAATAAAGGAATGAGGTTTAAAGCATTACCTTTCTCAGCATCTGAAAATACAGAGATAATTAAGCCTGATTTTCTTCAAAGCTTTCCACCCTCCTAATGAGGTCTAATGAATTCAGCATCGAAGATTTAACAACAGGTACCTTTACATTAGGAGGCCACACTGCACAGGCACAAACAGCACCTGCAAGTGTTTTCCTCAAGAATGCTAAAAAAGGCATCAAACTGCTCCCTGCAGCAACAGCTGCCTTGCTAAATAAATAAATCAATGGTATTGTCTAATATTCATAACTTGCCCAGGCCCTGGCCTCAACCTCAGCACTGGAGCATCTGTATCTATCACAAGTATTGATTTATTCTCATAACATATGCACGGTTCCCAATTTTGGAGTTCCACTTAGACTGCTTGATGCAGGTTGGCAGGAATTTTTTTTTATCCCTTTGCTTGAGAGTCTGCAAGATAATCTTTATAGGAAAGACTCCCAGCTGCTGTTCTGTTCAGGAATATAATGCTCTTCCCAGATCACTGCAGCAAGGACATGGTCTGAGAGGTCACATCACGTTCTCAGTATCACACAGGAAGTCTGCGAAAGAATCAGGAACCGTATTGCATTGCAAGCCAGTCCTTAATCCATGAGACTGCCCTACTTTTTCAAAGTGAATATGAGAGCTCCTTTTTCTACAACGCAAGACTTAGTTTTTCACCCCAGTAATCTCCTCTTTGAGTTGACAAATGTTGCATGAAATATGACAGATTCAACTCACAGAATGGGATGAGTTAAGAGAGAAGGATCTCCAAGTAAGATCCCCTCAGTGCTGCATAGGAGATGAAGAACAGAAATTGCCTAGGACAGTTCCCAGACCCACAGTGACAGCTAACTTGGCAATGAAGAAAGAAACTTTCCAGTCATCCTGCAAATTCAGAACAGAGCCTCTGCGAGTGGTTCAGTGGTCACTGGTGCTCACCTCTATTCTACCCGAATCCAGGGCATTTCCTTTTCTGCCTAGAAGATGATCCTCAACATCCAAGGGCTCTTACTCTCTTGTCTCTTACTGTTTTATCCTAGGGAAGGCAATTTCTCTGCTTTTGTTTCTTCCTCTTAGCAAGTAAATGAACTAGTGAGAACTAGAGAAACAGCTGTTAAAAGTTGGTGCTGACACTCGCAAACTATTTTGTTACACATGACAGCAACACAAGGGAGTCTCTCTCCTTAATATCTCCCAAGGAACTTCTGGAGAAAACAGATATGGCTGGTCTCACTTCTTCTAATTAGGAAAAGAATTATGCTCCTGCATTTTGGTCCCTTTCTCTGGGCATAAGATCCTATAGCTACAACCTTCTCAAACAACAACAACTAAAGACACTCAAACACAAAAGCCAAGCAACTTTAAAGACCTTTTTCAGTATTTAGATTATCCTACACTCTCTCAGTTTCCAACTCATCTACCTTTCATGCTTTGTTTGTCTCCATGAGAGCTATACGCTCTCCTGCTTCAAACTCATGATGCAAGGAAGAGAACTCACAGAAATCCGTTCCCCAGGCTCCTGTGCCTGTGGGTCTTTTCACGCAGCCCTTTGTGATTTATGCTCATCCCCAAGCGGTCCAGCTATTTACGTACTGTATTCCCATGTGAGCATTCGACTCAAAGGTCTCCAGCTCTGCCTCAATCTAAAAGTTTCTAATTCTTCTCCTTAAAGCACTCAGCACACTTGCTGCCCACCCATGTCTGACTTCTTGTCTTGATCTGCAGAGGTAAACACACATTTATCTAAGGTGGTCAAGAGACAAAAGAGGTGGAACTTGGTAGTTAGAATCTCAGTTTAGTGATTGTTATCACTAACCATCACTGCTTATTTTCATATGCTTAAAGAGGAAACATCTACGTGGTGAATTACATGATCTGAAAATGGTTAATATATGCTCTAATAAACCATATTATGTTTAATAAGCTAAAATATATAAAACACATTCTTTAATTTAATAAATATGCTCTAAATCATAGAGAGCACTCATAGAAGTCCTTTTATAAATAATGTGGGTTGTTTTAATCATAAATGACATCCACACAAAAAGAACCCATTAAATAGACCCAACTTTCCTAAGGAGAAATACATCCGCAATACCCAAAAAACAGTCCCCCTCCTCCCCACACTCCTAACCAGAAGACTCTGACTCGGACCGTACAAACACCGAGCAGCATTAGCATTATGGTCATCGTTCCGTTGTTGTGGGACATTTCGCTTGCAGCTTCAGTTCTGGAAGGTACAATGGCTGAGTAAGATTAATCAGAGTCTATTTGTTGCAGAAGCTAATGGAAGGAACAGTGCTAAGCATTTTTCAAAAATGAATAATAACTCAGGTACCTGGCACCTGCATGTGACGTGAAGCATTACAAACAAATGAGGAGTAATAGAGCTTACCGGGCATAAAATGTTACTGTTTTATAAAGAAAGTGCACAATAAGCAAACTAGAAGTAATCACCCTGAGCACTTCCACCAACTAAATAACCTTTAAACTTTCTGAAGTCCTACAAAACAACATGATTGATTAGCATCTGCATGAGTCTATAAAGGGGAATGGGACATACATACTTTGAAACGATACTAGAATTTTAGACCTGCCTTAGCTCTGTTACTGTTCAAATACTAAAACATTGAGTTAACTATTTTAATGGTCCAGATCTTGCTATTGTGTTTCCTGGGCTTTTAAAGTGCTTGGAGAAATATTATTCAGGCTTTAGGTATTCGCCAAATTAACATCTGGAGACCACCAGACATTTTAAAAAGAAGTGCCAATTAATTGTTTCCTTATATTGCACATTATTTAACATACTTTGCTAGAGATCCATCTTGCTAACAGTCCCGCTGCTTGGGACTTTACATAAAGAGCAAAAAAAGAACTTTTAAAGGAAACCAAGGCTGATACATATGCGGATGGCAGGTTTACAGCTGCATAATACCCTGTTCAGAAAGGTTAGCAGTTACTGCATTTGCTAGGTAAAATGTTGCCAATTTGCTGGTAGCTTATTTCCAGAGAGTTGGAAAACACATTCTGCCATACAACTATATTAATCCTACCCTAGAAATCAAAATTGAACTTGGATTCATTGTTACTAATTTATCAATTTTAGGAGACAACTGTTGCTGGCTTCATATTTTCCAATTTGATTGTTAGTTTTTTTCATCTGCTTTAGCTTCTTGCTAAAAAAAGATTACTTGTACTTACTTTGTCTTTCCATAAACATCCTTAGCTCAAAATCTTCCTTCTGCTGTGTCCTAATGTACAGAAAGACGTCAGAACCTCTTTGGTGGAAATACTCTCAATTTATACTAAGAACACAGAGGAAATGTATTGGTTGCTAATTTCAGCTGCTACATAATAAATTCCACTTAAAAATAAGAATTAATTCACAGTATACACGGACCAGTATCTGACAAAAAGGATCACTGACAAAGTATTTAGATTCCCCAACTATAGCACCTTTAAGTTAAATTCAAGGACTTGGACTATTTTGTGGATTTGTATTCCATACATGGACTTAGAAGAAGAGGCAGAATAAAGAGAACTTGAGAGGCTAATATTTGCTGATCTTCAGAATGCTGGAAGTTCAGAAAGTTGAAAATTTGAATTTTTGGGAGACAGCTCAAACCCTTTTGCTTTTATAAATCACATGCTGCAGGGAAAGAAACAAAATAAAGAAAATCTTCTCTTACTTTTTTTGCGATGAGAAAGTTAAAAGAAAAGTATTAACACACCTAGAGCACGATTCAGTATGGAAAATGCAAGGCAAGTACACCGAGATTGTAACAGAGTTAACTGTTTATGTTGTAAAAACGACTAGTATGAAAACCTTAGCTATCTTATTTGTCCTGAAATTAAAGCGCGTTTTTAAAGGCTTTTTAGAAAACAATACAGTACCATTCTACTCTGAACGAAGTTAGATATTTAGTAGGCTGACTGACATTTGGGGTTGAATTTGCATTTGGCATACTTTAAATGTTCAAATTGAAAGGAGTGAAAGCCTTTGTTTTGAAACACAAAAGTATCACACTGTGGAAGAGAGAGAAAGAGACAGTGAAAACAACTGGATGATGGGTTGAGAGATAAACATTGTGCATTTGTTTATTCAAGCAGCTAGCAGCACTAAATAAGGTTTTCTTAATATCATTACTGTGGTGATTAACATCCTTTTTTCACACTTAAAAATCATTCCTGAAATTCAAAAGTGAATTGATTTCTCCTCCCTATAATTACTCCACATTTAATTGCAGGAAGCTGCATGGTTTTTTTCAACTCTGCACTTGCAAAATAGTGGCTTAATTCTACTCCCTTTCAGCTCTGTTCTATGTGGGACCGGTGAAGGCTGGGGTGTCAGGATGATAAAGTACCTGCTCCTAGCCTTCTCTCTACATAAAGCAAGCAACTCGGATCTCCCATACTACATCTCTGCCTCAGGAGAAGGAAAGCAGCTTTTTTTGAGTTTTAAATAAGGTACCAGAGACAAAAGACAGGATTGTAAAAAATATTCACTGTGGTTTAACAAGCACAGGCAAGTGTTCTGCTGGTTGTAATGAAAATGGTGTCTTGAGAGTTTCTGTGTGGTTATAAGATAGCAGGGGTCATCTGGGCTACAGTCCATCAAATCAGTATTTGAGAGAAAATTCCTATAAAACACAAGTAAGAAAAATGGAGACTAAAGGTTGCTAAGAAGATATCAAGAATACCGTATTTTGTTTCCAGATACTTTTTTTGGTTTTGTCAAGCTGCTTCTTGACAGGGAGAGAACAGAGGAATAGTGTTAATGTTTCCTGTTTAGCCACTACAAGCATTTCTTGGCATGAGTTTGCAAATAATGTAATGAACTGAATTCTGCCATTCACATTTTTTTCTTTTGTTTTGATACACTGCGCTTTAACGTAAGTAATAGCGGTATAACTACTTGCATACTACGTGTATAAACAACAGTGATAAACTACATGTAGTGCAACGAAGAAAAATACCTGAAGTAGCTTGCAGCTCTCACATTTGTAACTAAAGAACGTTTTGGCATTATTTATTCAGAATTGAACCAGCTTGGAATATTTTTGTGTTTCCTATGGCAACTTGGCAGTTACCAAAATCCATAATACAAATTTGGATTTTGTTAAAAACAGAACACCTCTATACATTGCTAGTGGTATCAATGAATACTTACTAGCTCAGAAAAATGCATTTAAGACAACTTCATCAAAAAGAATCAAATGCAGAATTATCATCATTGCATCACATTAAGTCAGCTTTTTCAGTCTCTGCCTAAGGATGACTTCCCTTCAGTAGCTTTGTTCTTTTACTGCAAAAAATACACAATAGGGCCTAAAGCCCATATTAACACATTGCTGAAATGTTTTCTATCTCACTAGAACAACATTTGAAAGAACACAAAATTGGCTTTCAGAGCCTAACCCACATCCAATTCCTCATGCACAAGATAATAGTATGAAACTAGTTTACATATGTACACATATGTGCACATACACTTTCCAGAAATAATCACTTCTTTTTTGTGTTGAGGAGATACTGAAGAGGCCCTTGGGGCACACAGCGCTGAACTGTTACTTTTTATTATTTACCTTCCTTACTTTAGCTTATTTGAACATCCTAACCTATAAATAAGGGCAACACTGAGGAAAGAAAAATGCAGGTTTTAACAGGTAGCCCTGCTTAAAATGCAGAGTCTGAGGGAACTGAATTGTTGGGTTGAAAGACATTTCTGAACATGAAGGTTACCTCATGCTTTGCCTCTAACAGCCAGTACAAGGAAGACCACCCACTCACAACACCAAGAGATACTTGCACCATGGCTTATCAGCATCTGATAGTCAGGCACAAACCTCGGATCTCACATAAGAGAATACATCCAAAGCCTGGAAATTATCTCCACTGCCACATCTCAAACATTCCCATAAGGGTTACAACTAACCTGAAAGTAATACATGTAAGATTGCCTTTAATTGACCTCCGTTTCCTGAGCTCTAAGATCCACACGTCAAGTGTTTCTCAACAACTGCTAGGACTAGAAACTGTCTCAATGAAGAAAGATAAAAAAGCAAAGTATCATATGACTCAAGGAACGGTGGCTGTGCACAAAAGGCCCAGCTGCTTAAGACCTGCAAACAAAAGTAAATGTTAGTGTTTTCATGATTATTAGGAGAGCATCATAAGCTGCATTAGCAAGACCGTGGCCTGCAGGCTGAGAGACGTGATCCTTCCACTACGTTCAGCACTTGAGAAACCCCACCAGCAGAGGCCACGAAGATGGTCAGGGACTGTAGCAGTGAAGACTCAGGAGTGACAGAGAACTGGGTTTGTTCAGCCCTGAGAAAAGGCGGCTAATAGAAGATAGGGCTCCCTTAGGTTACTTAACAGCAGTGTACAGGAAAGAGAGAGAGAGGCTTTTCTCACAGGGGTATAGTGACAGGACAAGAGGCAACAAACACAGCCTGGAATACAGGAGCTTCTAACTAGAAAGAAGCAAACCAAATTTAACCAGGAAGATAGTCAAACATTGGGAGAGAGGCCCAGAGATGCTATAGGATATCTATCCTTGGATAATATTCAAAATTCAGCACCTATGGAATTCGGCAAGCAAAGAAAGGAATGAATAAGCAAGTGTAAAACAATCCTTAAAATCAGTATCTGTATATCCTGATAAATATTCCGATTCCTTTAGTGTCTTATTTCAGTCAAGAATCAAAACCCAATTGTGTCAAACCCCAAAATCAAGGTAACTTTATCACTCCGAAGTGCTTACAATGCGAAGTTACAATGGCACTGACTGATAAAACATACAGAGAAAAAGCACAGATGAACAATGAAACTGCTCTGAACAGAGACATAAGCAGTAGTAACATCGCAGCAGTTAACACCACATCAAGAGTAACATCACATCCTACACACCATAATTAATTCATCATGTTATCCAAAAATTCAATAATAATTTTAATATGTTGAAGTATCTTCAAAGAAGGAACCCTTTGTCAAAGACGACCATGTTTTCAGAATCAGACTTCAGTGATGACTGAAGACAAAAGCTAAAGGTGCACCGGTTAAAGAACCTTGCCAGGGCCTCATATTAGAATAATAAGGCTGTCAGTAGATGTAAATTAAAGGCATAATTGTCCTCACTGAAAACTGCTTAATTTCTGCAGGCTGGGATTCTCTTCCCCCTGTGTGTTCCCTCTTCGTATTAAAAAAAAACCCCTCTGTAATTATAAATGCTCTTATTCAAGCAAACTC
>NW_009595298.1:0-5477 GCF_000690535.1 Cariama cristata | reverse complement strand
CTTTCCCCCCTCCTACTCTGTAACTGCATATTTTAATTTGCAATGGATTAGAAATCACAGCTTTCTAAAAAGCAAAAAACAGTGTCCTAAGAACTACTTCCTCTCCTAAAATGCTAATTTACTTTAGATAAATAGCATTCTTGTCATATGTCAATTTATTCTAAAGGAAAAAAAAGAAACCAAAGAAAACAAACTATGCACATATTTGGGACTACAATAATACAAAATTGTACCTGTTGAAAAGCTTTGATTGTTTCCTTACCATGAACTTTTGCCTTTTTGAATTGCTAATTCAGTTAATGGGTTCATTTTGCTCCGAAATTTGCATCATGAAAATTACCAGCCTTACAAGGTCCTCTATGTAAAAAACAGCTTGCATATTTTGTTACAAAGGTTACATTTGACATTGGGAAATAGTAGAAAATGTCTTGAAAAGGTAAAAGAGTGAGAAGCTACTTTAGGATTAGTGGTATAACAGTTCTTGTTAGTATTTTTAAAAGAAACGATGAAGATCTGCATTTATTTTTATTCAATTTGCTTACTAATAAAAAAACTAACCCTAAAATAAGTCTATGATCATTGCTTTGTCTTTCAGATTAGCCACAGAGTAACCACCTAGACCTGCAGAGCTGGAGCTGTGGCCGCCATAGCACAAGTCCAGATTTTCAAATTTCCATTGTGCTATTTCCAGTGATAGGCAGTATACGTGAGTACATTGCATACAACTAAAACGCCTCATCTTAAACCCATTGAAGTTAATGCTTGTTTTCAGCTAAGTTTCCAGACCCTGTTCTCCATGAAAAGTAGTGTTCAATATCTGCACCACAGAGAATATGGAGGAAATTATGCTGTAAATCATACACAGTAGAAACCACACCTTCCTTGATTTGTTCACCATCTAACAAAAACGTGTCTTGACTCAGATTTTGAGGCTCCTGTGTCTCAGAGAAATGCTAATGAAAAGAACAGTAAACTGACAATTTTAATGCTAAAGAAGATAATTTCTAGAAACTAACACATTTTGTATTTAAACAATATGATAAAAATAAACACAAAATTACAACATCTTTATTCTGTTTCCAAATAACCCAATGGCACAAGTGTACCCAGAGTGAGGATTCAGATACATGGATTTCATACAGTATAACATATAAATTAAATCTTGCAAAGACAGGGAGTGAAATTCAGAAATATTGACATAGCCCTGATATTCTCAAAGCTATGTATTGATTAAGATGCCTAAGATTTTCTTCTAACCTCTACTTCTGTGTGGGCAACACAGCCTTATATCATCACCAGAGCTAAGCACACAACAATGCGTAAGCAACCACCAGACTGCAGTGGCTTTATTCAACTATACAGGACTGAAGAAACTAGTAAAAAATACTTCTGGGATTAACCATATCATAATACTGTACTTAGCTTTCCGAAAAGACTATTGTAAAACATTTTCTCTAGGAAAGACTGAGAACAGTCCAAACAGGCAGATACACATTGAAATATATACTTACACAGCTCAAAAGTTCTTTGAAAGCTTGGTGTTACAGACAAAACAAAAAAGCAAAGCATAATTCAGAGTACTTTTATGTTTTGTATTATTTTAAGCCTAGGGTAAATAATCTCAACTCCTGATAGGGCTTTACCGCATCAGAGGTTGAGCAAAAGACTAACAAATTTTTTTATTTATTTTAATATTTTTCTTATGGGCCACCATTCCTACATGAAAAGCCTTTCAAGCCTGTTGGGTGACAAGGCTGGGGAAACAGCTCTGTATTGTAGCACAGCCAGGGAGAACCCCTTTGAGCAGCACACATGAATAGAATGGCTGGTACGATCTGCAAAGCAGCTGAGGCAGATACTTGGGACTTAATAGTTCACCACTAGTTAATGGACCATAGTATTAAAAGCCCTGAAGTGATTTAAGCACCAGCAGCTCTTTGGATGTTGCATATCCAAATAAACTACTGATATTATACAAAATGCACTTTAAAGACGTTATGATCTATTTGCTTCTTAAACTGCTTAACAATCCCAATATCTCAATACCTATTGAAAAAGAAATCTTAATCCAAATAATGGGTGGTTTACACATTTCAGTGTGAAATATAATTTTTGAAGTACTCAAGTTCTGAAAGCAACTGTTTGTACTGTTAGAGAGGTTATCTAAGATAATACATAAGCATGGAGAACTACATGGTGCTGGAAGAATACCGTGTTCCAAGTTGTAATTGTCATATCCCACCTTTACAGATATGTTTATAATAGAAAACATTTCATGTAGTTCTTGATGTGAAAATGGTACTTCATGAAAGCAAAAAAGACTGACCTGAGTAGCGTACTGCATGTACAATTACCAATTCTAAAGTCTAAATTCATCTGCCTGTGCACTTCCAACCCCTGAAGGATGCACGAGTGTAATGCTGCGGATCCATTCATGCACACAGGACTCCAATCTCAGAAGCTGATGATGGACATTTGCATCAAGGTTTTCATTTCAATATCACATTCTAAATGCTTGCTATTCTACAGTATTGCTCTTATCCCTGTTTAAAATGAATCAACCTTAACATTTTGATTTCAATGATATGATTTTATGTACTTCAGATGGAAAACACTACAAACCAAAAAAATCCCTGAACTCCTTACATACCAGAATTCTAAGTTTTGAATCTCTCTTTAGTATTCTACTCTAAGACTGGTTCAGCCATCATTAGTGTATTTTATCGTTTGGGCTTTGTATATCCACAGAGAGCTTTCTTAGTATTGTCAATGCAGTCTTGTTACAGAGTAATTTCAAGGACTCAATACACACCAGCAGTTTGAAACAGCAGGGACTCAAAACCTGAGGAGGGCAAACTCTTATCACAGTATATTTCTTGTTTTATTGGAACACAAATGTGATAGATAAACAGGACCCACCCTTCAGAAAAAGTGGCAAGGTACTTTTCTAGGATCATAGGGTACATACAAAAGACAAGCTCCAGAGGCTTTTGAAATGGAAGGTCTTTGAGAGCAAAAAGGGTCTCAAGCTGAAGGTTAACTATATGCACACAACATGCAGCAGTAATGTTTGCAGCTCTTGGACTCAATCCTAAACCTTCAAAGTTCTGTATAAATACAGAATATGTAAGAGTCCTAAAAAGCTCTTTGAAAAGATACACGTGACCCACAGTCTTTCTGTATTATGAAAGAGCATTGTCACATTTGGAAAAGAAGTTCTTGCATCAGCAATGTTTTGTTTGGCACAAAAGAAATATATTCCTTCTTCCTTGTTACATTTATGGGATTTCTTAATCATAAGACAGTGTGACTGGCTGTACTGATGGCACCTAGCATTAAGATGTTACCCAACATACAGAAATAAATGCTCTATAAAATCATTAGGTGCAAGTACTTAGAAATCAAGAGACAAAAATCTTCAATCCTCCATTCCAATTAATCCTACCTTGAACTCGTATTCCTAAACAGAACAAAGGCAAGAGAAGTACCACTAAAAATAAATCTTCTAGCACTTTTCTCCTTTAAGTGGCTTGCAGAAGATCAAGAGGACTACAGAATAAGTAAAAGAGGGACAAAAGAAAAGTAGATGAATGAAATGCGCATGAGCATACTTCTCTGTCCTTATTAGTTCTGCAGCAATTTTTCAAAAATGCTGTTGACACCATACTAGTCCCCAGGGAGAATGTTAACTAAAGGGATAGGAGCTTCATTTATCAACAGTGGGACAGCAAATTTGCCTGTAGAAATTATGCCAACCTGCTAATACAGCTAATCAGGAATCGGTAAAATCAAGTCATGCTATAAGAAGTCAAGGTCAAATTGCAGGATTTTACTGTAATTACTGGAGATTTCAGGCTTGTTCATTCTGGAGAGTATGTTCTACAAGACCACAATGCACAGCCAAACATGGGGTTGAACAGACCAAAAAAAAAAATACTCTAACAGCATGGAACAGGTAAACACTTTTCTTTGAAAAACCTGAGCTCCCCTCTCTAATCCTGGAAAAATAACAGAAGCTTAAATGGTTTTGTCTGCAAAGATTGCATGATACCATAAGAGATCCTCTGTTACAGCTGAAGTGGGAAGAGATGTTAAAATACTATGTTTCCACACATAGAACTTGAACTTCAGGTAACCCACTTCCTTTTAAAACTACAGTTCCTCAGGTAATTAAGGAATTAAAAAAAATAAAGTCCTCAGATAATTCTGTATTAAAAAAAAAATCACAGGCAGAGGGAATCAGATGAAAGGGCACCACTATGCACGAACAGGACCTCTGTAATTACACTTCATTGAAACTATTCACTTTCGGTTCTATTACTCACAATGGGAAGAAAGTAGAACAGAAATTTCCTTGTTTTGACAGTGCATATAAAATCTAGGCCTTTACAAACACAGTTAAACATTTTCTTGCTTTTGTTTTAGTTATATTAGGTCGTACATGCAGGTAAGACTTTTGAAGCCGTATCAGCCAGACCAAGCGGAGGCTCTGAGAACACAGTATCTACGACAGAACCTTCTCTGTCTACATCTCACATTTGAAAATGAAACAGGGGAATTTAACTACGTTCACAGGCATCTTACAAGCTGTGACTTTTCTCCCTTTTCAAAAACCTAAATCATGTCATTTGCTTTGCTAATCAGTTTTTACCTGTTTTCCATTTATTCTATTAATTTCGGAAGATGTGCTATGTAGACTTCCAGCTGCCACTAGGTAGGGAGCTCCTGCCAACGAGCGGTTGTCATTCTCGTGCAGTGGGTTTTGCCTTACAATACATACACAACTGGTAATCAGGTATTTCGCCTCATTTTTGTGTATTGGCCAGCTTCCTTAACGAAGGCAATCAATTAATGCCACTCTCTTCTCCCACTCTGGACAACTTTTCAGCGTGACCTGTGATAATTCTGGCAAATGCGATCTTTTGGACCTGCGTACTGCAGAGCAGCACACTATCTGCTCCATAGTGCGATGGGTTAGTCAAAACATCATGTAGAAATTGGATTCACTGTGAAATTAGCTGTGCACTAGCTCAGAAACTGCTAATAATGCATAGATAAAATGAGGATTTGCAGAAAATACCGATACTGTATTCTGATTAGCAAGCAGAACTTCACTCTGATGCCTGCAGGTCTAGAGTTCCTGCTGGAAAGGCAAATATACATGCATTAACACATTACATGGGTAAATCCAGAAGCCTGGGACCAGCATATTAAAAGCAGCAGCACAGGAGCTCTCCCTCATCAGATTTTGTTGTTTGTTTGAGCTCAAGGGCCCTTATACCTTTTACTGTGAAAAATAAAATATGACTTCCAACTTACTTTTAAAGGGGAAAAATACAAACACGGAAAGCCACCTTGTACTGCTTAATGAACTAAGCTGTTAACTTACTCATCTGTTTTGTTTTGTTCAAAAAGCACTTCCTAACAGTCCTTCAAGGAAAGGAGGAATGTTCAGAAAGGCAGAACTCCAGGTAGAA
>NW_009595297.1:0-7068 GCF_000690535.1 Cariama cristata | reverse complement strand
GGCGACAGGGCAGCGCAGAAGCGACGTCATCTTGAGCATTGCGGCAGATGGGGCATCGCGGCAGATCTCTCTCTGTGGCTGTGTTTGTGTTCTGCAGTAGGTTGGAGAGGGCTGGTAGAGTTCCTTGTCTGAAGTGGCACCAGTGCTGTCGGAGTGTGTCAGGCACTGCAAGACGTAGAGTACCCATGGTCACTCGCTGTCCCGGGGAGGCCAGGGGAGGCAGAAATGCCCAGGCCCCTCTAAAAGAACACCCTCCCACCTCTCTGAGCCCAATCACCCGCCCCACGGCGAATCTTGTGTGGGCATTTCCCCACACAGCTCACCTCCGCCGCTGTGTGTCCTGCAGCGCCCAGCTGCCTGAACCAGGCAGGTCCGGAAAAACACGGCGTGAGAGCATTGGAGCTGCAATAAAACCGTTTTCCCCTCCTGTCTACTCTGTCCTCCCTATCTGGGGCTGCAGTACGGTTTCCCAAGGAGGAGGCACCACCAACATGGCCCTGGGGTTCCAGGTGCCCTTGGCTGTGACCCCACCATGCTGAGATCACACATGGGGGGTCAAGCGGGAAAGACACTAGGAGAAGGGTGAGAAAGCAGCACCCAGAGATGTTTTCAGGGTAATAGCCATTTCCCCTTTCTTCAATGAAGTGCTGATGGAGCCCTGCTAACGCTGTCAGCAGGGTGCCCTCTGGCAGGGCTGGGTAAAGTATTAGGGGCCCACAGCCCTCCTGTTTGGGAGGCACCAAAGCCCCCCGTGTGAGCTGTCTCAGCTGGGAATCAACGACCTGCAGCTGCAGTCCTAGGCAGAGCGATCTGCCGACACCACCGCCTCCTCCAATTCCTCACAGGGTTGTTCCTGCTCTACATCGTCAAGCACAGACAGGGTGCGGGGGCGCCCTGGCCCTCTGTGGAGGGCAGCCTCCAACATGCTGGATTGGTTGTCCCTGTCAAAGCCTGCAAGGCCGCTGGAGGAGGCATTTGTGGAGCAGGACTGCTCCCCACAAAAGACGGTGGAGCTAGGGCTTGCTGCAGGGCTGTCATCAGTGTAGAAGTGCAGCAGCCTCCAGGCCTTCTCACTGCACCATGACTCTGATGAGGCCATGACCAGTGGTGCTGTACCTTCCTCAAGGCTACGCTGCCTCCACTGGACCACGGCCTCCCAGTCCAGCCCACAGCAGCACAGGGCAGGCAGGATCAGCTTTTCTGCCGCCATTGCCAGTCACCTCGCTTCCTCAACGTATTTCCTCCAGTCCCTAGTGCAGTCAGAGTAGCACGGGGTGGAGGACATATGCTGCTTTTGCTGGCTAAGTTCTGCCCAGACCTCAGGCACAAGGCCACCCACAGCAGCCTCGGACCCTGTCCTCACAACCCCGTGCTCTTCTAGGAACGACATACCTGCAGAGACGAAGAAGGGGATACCACAGGGCGATGGAGGCAGTTGGGAGCCCTGCCTGCCTGGCCGCTGGCAACTGACAGCTGTGCAAGATGAGGCAGCTCCACTCCGTCTAGGCGGCACTGCAAGATAGAGAGGTCATGGTCACTCACTGTCCCAAGGAGGGTAGGAAAAAATACCCAGGCCCCTCTCAGAAAAGTATCCTCCCAGCTCCCCGAGCCCCATCGCCCACCCCTTGGCAAACCCTTGGGGATGTTTCTGTGAGAAACTGCAACAGGTCCGCAGATTCCTTGGCAGAGTATGGGCAGTTGACCTCGACAGCGAACTTGGATAGTTTTGCTATGCTGATATGCAAAACAAGCAAAAGAAACAGGAAGCAGAATATGTGGACATGCAGGTGAAAAGAGCCAACGGACTTAAACAGCAAGGAGCCCGGATCAACGGGGGGACAACAAATATGAGACAGAATAGTACAGAAGTTTGGAAATAATTAAAAAGTAGCACATACTTTCTTGCACCAGATTCTCGTCATGTCCATCTCAACAACAACACGTTTCCCCGCACAGTTCACCTCTGCTGCTCCAAGTGTCCCATAGTGCCCAGCTGCCTGAACCAGGCAGGAGCAGGGAAACACAGGCGATGTCTCTGGGACGAGAACTGAGAGCTGCCGACAGCAGCCCCCAAAGCACCACTCAGCACGAGCAGACCCCTCGCTCAACATTCTAGACCTCACAAGCACGCTCACCAGGCATCCAGGATAGAGCCAGGCTGGGTCAGGGTCTGCCAGTGCCTGAAGCTGAGCAGCAAGAGACGTGAGGTCGTAGTCCGCTGCTTGGTCATCTCACACTGTGTTGTCTGCTCCTACAGTGCATATATGGGTTAGCACTCTGGCTGGCACTGGGATTCGTGCAGATGAAAAAGGTAATCATTCCCATATTCATTGAACTTAGTAACTACCCACTCTTGTATGGCTTGAACATGTTTGATTGCAAGCACAAACTGTCTCGAGATGACCTAGCTAAGCACAACAAACGAGAAGAAGCCATCAGTAATATTTACTGCCTAAGAAGCCATGTTAGGAAGCTCAAAAGCAAAGGCACAGTTCACACTGAAAATGCTCTGGATAGGGCAAAACCATAAATCTCACTTTCAGAGACTTGCGGGAAGCTGACCCCAAAATGGTTCTGAGTTTTGCTTCTTAGTCATCACCCGTTATTTTTTTTAATGCATTTTAATTCCAAATTACCCATTTGGAATGCAATGTGGAAAAAAAGTACAATTTTATCAGGGGAGGGTAATATGTGTAACATGGTGAGAAGTTGCAGAGTATTCAAGCACACAGAAACACTTGCAGATGACTGGAACAAATGGCAAGTCCACTCTTCAATACACCCATG
This sequence comes from Cariama cristata, assembly GCF_000690535.1. Taxonomy (NCBI): domain Eukaryota; kingdom Metazoa; phylum Chordata; class Aves; order Cariamiformes; family Cariamidae; genus Cariama; species Cariama cristata. The sequence goes on along the minus strand of NW_009595297.1, from coordinate 4,281 downwards.
ATTTAAAAGCTTCAGGTAAGCCACAGACCTGCACTGTTTTCTCTTTAATCCAGTACAATCTTCCCTCAAGTAGTTCTCTAAAACACTGTTCAGTGAAGACTTCCTTTGAGAACAGTAGAAAACTGCCTTTCCTTTCTTTGGGAGCAGGACTACCCATTGTCACCTATGATGCTTCAGATTTCTGACCACCACCACAGTATTTTTAAACAGCAGTTCTATTAACAAGGGCAATACTCTGCTGCCAGCAATTTGGATTTATTCTCATACCTAAAACAAACTCTTTTTCCAATTCATCTCTTCAGCCACAGACACATACATGTCTAGTGTAACTTTGCGTTAGTACTCAAATGATAAACATTTTTAGAAAACTCATTTGCTGTGATTTGGAATGCATTTGTTTCGGTAGGGCTAAACAAAACCTCAGGGACAGGTTTAAATAAAAGACAAACAGTGAACTACATCCCTGCTACTTCCACCGAAATAGATGAACAGCTCGCATAATAGCACAGAATAGCATGAGTTTGAAAAAGTTTCATTTTCTGCCAAGCTTCTACACAACACTCACTAGTGAGGATCCCAGTTCAAAGACTAGGTAAGGTAACAGTTCACAAAACAAGAAGACAGTACAATACTGAAGGACCTCTTCCAGCAGGGCCAAGTATTAAACTAGGTCTCAGCGGTGACAAGAATGGAAACCGTTGTTGTTTTCTTCTATGTAGATAACTTCTATGGAGCGTTGATGGAGAATGTGAAATGCTGAGTCCCAAGTTAGCTGAATTCCTCTGGAAATGGCCTGACGTATCGTCAATAAAACCGAATGTTGACAAATAGACAGTAATACACAGATGGTTCAAACAAACGCAGGCATGCAGGAGTACACAGGAATGAACCCAGGATTCATCTTCCACGCCATCCTGGAGTGTGAGGAAGTAACAGTGGACTTCTTGTTAGCAAACAAACCATACATTATAAAACTGCACAACCACGTTGGTGTGAGGTGTTTAATAGCTCAACTGAAGATGTCTGGAACACCAGTGCACATAGCTTCACTGCAGTAGCTTGTAACCAACAGGGCTCTCACATGCCTGGAATATTCTGTTTAAGCCTACTCGTCCAAGTCCAGATGGTACTTTCCCCTTACTGAAATTATCTTTGTATGCACACTTAAAAAGCTGGCAGCAACCTCCCCATGCTACTGAGGAGCTGCTGGCTCTGCTGATGTACTTAGAAGGGGTGGACCTCTTTGCCTCACAGAAGAACAGTAGTCTATGGTCATGCTTCTCCCTCCAAGTGCTAAGGTCCATCAACTAAGTTCTTTATCAGAAGTTTTTTGGGTGGCTCTCCAATCTAATAGTATGATTTTTCTAGTCAGAGGATTTTTCAGAAGACCATATAGGTAAACAGTTAATTCCTAACTCATGATTCTCATTATTATAATATGAAAAGATATGTAACATGTATAGCAGTAAAGCATTCGAGAAGGAATCCCAAAGGCACAAGTTTCAGCCTCATTTGGGGCTTTCAAGTGCCTTTAACAGGAAACTAGCCATACAAAAGGTGCCCGATTTGTTCTGTTGCAGGAAACAAAAGAAATCGGTCATCTTACTCATACAGTTTCTTAGCATGAGCTGAAAACAGTGGCTGACATTGCTCAGGACAGTTTTTTGGTTGGTTTGGTGTGTCCGCCCCCTGCCCCAGCAACCTGAAATATTTAATCCATGTTTTTTACAACTTCAGATGTTCTCTTACATGTTCCCCAAGTAAATTTTCATCATGGTCAAAGTGAGGTAAAATAAACATGCTGACCACTGAATCAGAGTTGCTGATTATGTGCTATCCTTCAGTAATGTTCTACTACAATATTCATTCCTATGGTATGTGCCTACCATACATTCAGCGCTTGGTATTTCTCCAGTTCATATCAACAGATGTCTTTCCAGTCCTCTTCTATATTAATCTACACCATGTGATTTATAACCAAACCTCACAAAAATCAAGAATCACTGTAATTTACACTCCATGCCATGATTATCCTGACCAAATACAAGAAATGGTAGTTATTTAACTGGTTTTACTGTGGAGATGTGCTATGGAGGCATGTCTTCAAGAGCAGCAGGGACAGAGAAAGTTTTGTGCATTAGTGATTTACAAGAGTTGGTAGTCTTAAAATCGGAGTTACACAGCATGTATCTAGATCTTGAAGAGTTGTGTTTGAGTAAATAGTTGGCAGAATTAGCCAATTCCACATTAACTTTGCTTCCTTTTCTAAGCAGAGCTACCCATCAAGGGAAGTTCTTCCCTACTTACCATGACCAAATCGGTACTTTTATTATTTCTAGTGTATTAATACGTAATACAATGTACAATTTAAGGGTATGTTTGAGGGACATCAAGGATTCTGCTCAGATCAGGAAAATCATTTCACTACCCTAAAGTTAACTGCCAAGGTACCAAATCAGAATCTGCCCAAAGTTCTGTTTGGGCAACAACTTTCTCTTGCGAAATGACACTAAATATTTTGTACCTGCCAGTCTTCAACCAAATATAATGTGTTGCTCTGCCCTGGAAGCTCCTGTTTCAACCCCCTGCAGTAACCAAATTACCTAGGATGTACCCAAATCCTCTGTAAGTAAGCCATGAGAAAATGGCAGGTTATCTTTGATCCTGGTGTCATTATCTCTAAACTCAGAAACATACTTGCGTTATCGCTCATGCAAGTCCCTATGAAAGGAAGCACTCAAGTATATGACTCTTAAGCAAGGCAGTAAATATACCATAGCAATGACACTTGAAATCCCATTCAGCTCTGCTCAACTAGAATCAAGAGTGCTGAATTAAGATTTTGGATTTAATGTACAATCCTTCTGTGGCTGGCTGTCAGCAGTGGGACGTAATTCCCAGAGATGACCTTCCGCTCCTACAGTCAATAGCCCACCTTTAAAAACCAGTGGAAGTACTGTCAACACCCCTGACAAATCTCAGGCAATTAATCATTGTAGTAAATATTGTCAAACATCTTTCATGAAGTGCTGCTACCCATTACAAGAGTAACTGCTCACGTTTTATTTAAAAGCAAACCAAGCATTTACATAAAAATTACATAAAAAATGAAGTTTGAATTCAGTTCCTGTGTTGGCACATTTAATTTATGCTGGGCAGGTGTGTTGGGTTATTTTTCTCCCTGACTGGTTTAAAGAACTTCAGAATTCACAGAGCAACTGTTGATTACTGAAGTGAGGCGCATTTCCTTCACTTATTGATGGAAATAAGTAGTTAGTGTTGACCTTAAAACATTCGACAGTAAACTGAAGTACTTCCAACTCTTACAAAAATACTATGGTACTGCATTGTACTAACAGACCAAATACCATACCAAGTAAATAACTAACTACATTAGCATACCATGCCTGGTGCAGCATAAAAGCTTCAGGTATAGATACCATTTGTTGCAACCTGGTCGCAATTAGTTCGTGAATCCCTTAAGAGTAAATTAAGGTGAACCAACACCAAATAACTGGTAAACAGCAGAGAACAACTTACACAGCCTCTATAGCTGTTTCATCACCAAGTAACCAACGTTTCATCTGAGCTGTAGGCTGGGGTTGCAAATTGCCAAAAGTATCTCTAACCATATTCTTTTCTATCCGGTAAAATACCATTACAAGCAGCAATCTTCATCTGCAGTGGTGGTATCTCCACTCCAGTACCTACAACAAAGGTAACACGAGTTTTAAAAGGACTAAGAAAAAAAATTATCATGTCTCCTTGCTTGTTTTCAGTGAGCCTTCCTATATAAAACCCCTGGCCCACCTACTGTGGATGGTGTTATACTCTTCCTGACTCCACACTGGTTCAATCATACTGTTTCAGTCACAGAGGGGCTGAAGAGGTCAGACAACCAGATCCTTCAGGAGAATTACCTTCTGAAAGCAACTGCTGTCCCGAAATCCTATCCCAATTACAAACTAAGTTCTCCAAATTACTAGTAGGTAACCCACCAATTACTTCCTTAGGGATCCCCTTGGACATCCCCTCCACCCTTAAGATATCTCTTTTATTGTTGGGGGGACAGGATGTCAAGGCAAGGCAATTGTTTTGCATTGGTGTCACTCCTTTCTTCCAACCTTCTCCCATCCTCCCAATTTTCATTTTTGACTTTGCATTACCTTGGTAAGTAATTCCCATCCTCCTCCAATAATTCATTAATTCCTGGGCCACATCACCCCAGGTCATTTCTGGCTCACTAACCCTTTGAGAGGAGGAGTTAAGGGAATCTTAACA
>NW_009595296.1:0-36766 GCF_000690535.1 Cariama cristata | reverse complement strand
GCGGGGAGACGAGTGCGGGATACAGCCACTGCCAGCGGGCGCCACAACAGCGGCGTGCGTTCAGAAATACACGAGCCAACTTGGAAAGTCACAGGAATCTATGGAGAGTGGGTTCGCGTCTCCTGGTCTTGTGAATTCTTAATTTAGACTAAGCCACGGACAAGATTTGTACTAAAAGACGCGTGTCCTTTGCTTAAGTCAGAGGAACAACACGCACTGGCGGGGAATTGCCATGCTCCTGGAGAAGCCTAACTAAAAATTATTCTAGTGTAGTAAAATATACAAAAAGATGTGCATCGTAAGCCTGAACTCGATATTAAAAAGCTCCCTTTGATGTCAGATAGCCAGAAACCCAGGTTTGTCTTTGCAGTATTTGGGCTGTAAATGTTTGTAAGCACAGTTTCCAGCTAAGAACGAGAGAGTGCTGCGCTCTGCACTTTCTCTGTTTCACTTTGGTTTACTACGCAATCACAAAGTCATAAAAGATCGGTGGCTTTATAGGATCAACAGATCAGCCTTATCTGCACGTTGATGTTCAGATGGCAGCACACACCTGCAGGCATGGACGGGGCCGTCCTGCGGCGCACCAAGGCATTGGCTTCAGCTCTCTGAGACGGCTTGGTAAACGGTGATAGGAAAGAAAAGTTCCTTATAAGGCGTGCGGTTGGGATGGGAACGTGGCTTTCTGGAGCTCCAGCTTCTCATATGGTTGGAACCAAGGGTTTAAAGACTAGCCTAGGCAAGGCCAGTCATTCGGGATTGCACAACTCTTCCCCTGAGGTATAGAAAAAGCATTTATTTCTCAGGCATGAAACAGTTTCCCATCATATCATTAAAAATAGTAGGTACTGAATGTTCTCTGGATCCTTTCAGACACTGCGATTGCCATAGCACAAGCTTCTTTAGAGACCCATATTTGGGGGAGGGGGAAGCTCTTAAAATTTCTATTGAAAGTGCAAGTGCAGTGGGTTTATAAGTAGATGCCCCAAAATCAAACTAGTCAATCTCTTGATTTGTTTTGCTGCTTCCAGCAACAGAATTTTTTTATCAAACACGCAAACGGCTTCACTCAGGTAGTTTTTTCGGTACTATACAGAATGAGTCCATCTATTTTCATGCTTAAATGTCTGTAAATGTAGTAATTATGAGTTTAAAAAAAAAAAGTGATTATATGTGCTGTAACTTTCTATGCATAGAGTCTGCCAGAAACCTTCACTCCAGGCTTGGCTATGCTAAACAAAAAGTGTTGCAAGAAAACATTCCTTACAATGACTTGAATCGCCAGGCTTGTACAACCGCCTGACAAGCCCAGGGGCGAAGGCTGGCAAACGTAAAGCTACTTCTAGCTCCCACAGGCTTCGTGATCAACTGGCTGTCGTCTCTTAGGTAAAGTTCTTAAGAAAATAAAATGCTCTCCACACATCAAATAAACGTTGTTCCTGTTCACGTGGAAGCCCTGCCTTGGCCACTGCCTGCCCTGCAACTCATACAGAAAACGAGGAATATATTCTCCAGATGCTGCCTGCTGAATGAGGCAAGGCTGGATAATAAAGGCAGCGGGGATCCAAGTAGCTGGGGAAATGGGAATTCAGTCCTTATACAGGGATGATGAAAATAAATCTTGAGCCATTCTGTCATCTGACCTTTAAGCTGAATGACGAAGTGATATTGATGGGTGGAAAGCATGTTATTATGTCATTCATTAGAGATTGTATTGTAACACGGGCCTGAGATTGCATTAGCAAGCATGACTTTGTCCTGACTCTAGAAGATTTCACCTGTCAATAAATATATTTGATCATTTTTCTTACGGCTAAAAATCAGCATTGTCAGCATTTCCTTTACATTGGTGCTTACAACATGAAACTGTTGGCTTGGTTTTTATGATGATTCTTTTTCAGTGAAAATAATAACATCATCCGCTCTTTTTCTGTCTTCCATTTAAAAAAAACCCATAAATTGTTAGCATATTCTCTTTTTTTTTAGATATTTAAAACCACATTTAACATAAATTTGCAAAATTTCCTTCTCCATGCAAAACATTGTACAGGGCGCATCTAATGTAACTGCTATCGTATTAAGAGAGAAGCAGCCTCTTATAGTGCTCCATGGGATCAGTAAGTAAGGATGCTTATGGCCCTGATGCTTATGGCTATGATAGCACAAAGAATGGAGCTTCACCAGGAAGTTTAACGCTGTCACACATCCTGCCCCGCGGTGCCATGCTTCCTGTTGACTCCCTCTCAAAGAGCGACAGGAATCGGTTGCAAGGGGTAAGGAAAAACCCAAAAGCAAGCTGGATTGAAGCTGAGCTAGTGCTGTCCTTACAAGACACATTGTTCATAGTGACTGTCTACAAAAAAAAAATGGGCCACCTAAAAAACAGTATTCAGCACAGGCAGAATATAAAAAGCATAAAAAGAAAGTCAAAGAAGTGAAATACTTTAAATACTCCTTTCATGTGGATGTTGTTCTCACCCTTCAAGAGCCTTCTAAAAAAATTTCTTCATCGTATGTCTGCAAAAGTCAGAAGTAAATGAGCCAGCCGTAGAAGAGCTGACCCTGGCATCAGCAGTGGGATAGCGACATGAACGTGGGGTTTTGCCGGTTCCTGCCTAGAAGGCAGGCAACGGAGGCAGGACAGAGCAGTGGGCAGAAGAGCTGGATTCAGAGGAGGCTCAATTGCATCTGTATGGCACTGCACTGTGTATTTTCCCAAAGAGAAGTATTTTAAGTTTCTAGACATTCCTTAAATTGTTCCTTCAGGTTTTTAAGATATTCCTTAAGTTCTGTGTGTCAGAACTGTGCAGCCTACAGACTGTGACCGACTTGCAGCCCATGGGCACCTTAGTCTGTCTAATGTGAACTTAGAAAGAAGAAATCACACTTTTGGATGAGGACATTGTAGGGAGGTGGCATGACATGAAAAAATCGGCACTGTGGAGTGGGAGAGCGGAGGATGAAGAGGGGCATCGGAAAGGGCAAATGGGGCTAAACTAAAACTTTAGGGGGGAAAGCTAGAGTCAGGAGGGGAGCTAAGGGGTACGTGACTGATGTGCGATGGCAGGGAGAAGCAAGAATTCAAGCTGAAGAAGTGGGATCCACGTTAAAGACATGGATACACATAATAGCAAAATGGGGAAAAGAAGGGCTGGACTGGCATGGTGGAAGTGATGTGTACGGGGGCTTTTTACCCCTTGCCCCACAATCTGCATAACAAATTGGATGTGCTGGGTAAACTGTGAGTCCCATGCTGTAGGAGCACTGGACTGGAGGAGGAAGGCATGGGAGCAGGAGGATGATGTCACTGCACATAGGTGTAACCAAACTGTAATAGCTGTAGGACTAAACTGTTAGCCATAGAATAATAATAAAAAGCTGGGCATCTCCTGTGAATGTCTAGTGCCCATGTTTAAAAATCTAGTTTCAGGTCTTGAGGAAAGAGAGTCACATTTCCAACAGAAGCCAGTAACTGGTTGTCTACAACAGCCCACCCAAGGTTTTGAGTTGTGTATGTCTTCTCTACATAGTCGTCCTCTGCTGCTTCCCAAATCTGCCATGCACAATCTTGCAAGAAGGAGGGTTGCTGAAGATGTACATACCATTCTGTAGCTTTCATATTTTTCTCTTCTTTTTACTTTTCTTTAGACCTATACTTCACTAGAATTATTTCCAAACTGACAGGAGTAAACAGAAACTTCTCCATCCCTGCAAATTTCTGTCTTCCAGTTACCACATGTAGCATGACCAGGTACTAATGGAGGTGAGCTTGTCACTGAAGAAGCAATGCTACGTGGAACAGTGCATAACAGATCGATTGGAATTTAAAATAAAAGATAGCAGTGCTCCGTGACCTTTGTGTTTAAGACAGGCGCTGCACATCACCATTTGCCATTCCCTGGTACCCACATGGTGTTTGTGTCTTCTGGAACGGAGGATGAAGGATACAAACGCTGCTGACTCTTCCCTGCCCTGGGGTGATATTGCCTTACCTATATCATATGGATTTCTTTCCAGGTAGCCTGCTTGCACAAGCACAAAAGCATGCTAGCAGGCACTGTGCCCATACTGGAGAGACTTACTGAAAGGAGGAGTATGAGGCTTAGGCTGCATGGAAGTGCTTCCTATCCTCCTCAGCAAATAAAGGAGAGGCTCTCACAGCTCTTGTTCCTCCCCAACTCTGTCGCCAGTGATGTGCCTCTTCCCCTTTCTGGAAGTCACTCTTGTTTACAGCTTCTCCTTGAACCGAGGGGTTCTTTTTAAGGAGAGTGAAAAGAAGGGAACTGGTTTCTTATTCCAGTGAGGAATCATCTCATTTGTCACGGTATCTCTCTCCATCATGTTCCCATCTGTCTCTTTCCATTACAGGATGATTCTAGTTAACATGAGTAGAAAGTCCCTGCCTGCTTTCACTAACATCTGCCTGCTAATTTTCTTTGGGCTGTGAACCCCCGGGACAGGGCATATCCACCCTGGAAGATCTAGAAAGTGCTTTGAACATCATAGGCACTGGTAGTCCAGAAATGCTTCGGTGAGAAATGAGGAAAGCCAGAGCAGGTAAAGAGGCTGGGAAGCATATAGAGCCAAAGTGAGAAAGTAAGGGAGGTTGTTTTTTTTTTCCAAATGCTGGTACAACAGGTAAATGAAGGTAGTTAAGCTAGCCATTAATAATTCTAGTTTAGAAAACAGAACAAAGTTCTTAAATGTGCGAACAGTGAGGACCTGGAACAGACTTAAAGCTGGAGTACTAGTGGGACACAAACAGCTTAAAAGACACAGGCTGATACACAAGGCACCAAAGTGACCAAGAAGGTCCTGCCCATTCATCTATTTGTAGGGACAGGAATGCAAAAATGCTAAATACAAGATGTAAAATGAAAAAGGATAAAAAGGCATAAATGGAGAGAGAGGAGTGAGAGAAGGAATGAATGAGTAGATTAATTTCCACTGGAGAAGAAATTTTTTAGGGAGTATCTGAAATAAGAGCAAGTAAAACTTATTAAAATTTGATTTGGGTTCAAACGCTTATTTTACACCATCATAAAAACACTGAATGTGGAGAGACATTGGGGCACAGCTCATATACACACAGTGACGGAAGTTTATGCTGAAGATGCTTTGATTGTTTGGGTGCCAGAAAAGTTCAAAAAATCTAACAAATATTCTGCAGAAATGTTCAAAAGCTAGTAAATAACTTAGCAAGCTGGATACACTGGGATAAGCCAAAGCTAAAAGTTCATTCTTGCAAGGCAAGATGGAGAATGAACGGTTTCCTCCAGTAAGGGAAGGTTTGGCTTATTCTAAGCACTAGGGAGCAAGAGTGGTAAGTCATGCAGTGGTTTGTGGAAACCAACCGATTCAGTGTTGGTTCAGTAATAAACGACAATTGTGAAAATGAAGTGAGGGTCATTAAAAACACCGAAATCTTTCTGGCAGCATCTGGTGTGAAAGGGTAGAGAGAGGTCATGTATGACAAAGTCATCAAGATACATCAGAGTCCCTGGGATCCCAGCCAGGTTGGAGGCAATATTTTATAATATCTAGAGGCTGAATCCAACTAAAAGGACATTAATTTATAATGAAAACAGCCTTTATGAAAGTCAGGGATTTTTATTTATAAATATCTAGAGCCACACTGCAGCCACAGTAATCTAGCTGTGTTGTGACCCTACCATTCGTACACAAATCAAACCATCAATGCATGCACAAGGAATTCTGCCATTGCATTTTATTTTCTTAAGTGCTTGCCAGGGTGTTACATATATTTCTGTCATGTTGTCTGCCTTCTACAGAAAAATGTACATTCACTAGATATCCTTGTTAGAGCGACTAAGCCTATGAGAGAAGGGAATGTTAGAAATGTCAGAAAAAAGACCACTAATTGTTAAAAACAAATTTTTTTTTTAAGAAGTTGTCCATCTTGTGTAGCGGATAACAGAGGAACTTCACTGCAACAGCAAATCAAAGTGGGTGTGTTAAGATTTCTAATCAAGTCTAGACAAAAGATAGTGTAATATTATTGCATTACTGCCAAAATTATAGCAAGGGTGAGGTAAGAGAGGCACCAGCTGAGGAAATAAGTCCCCGAAGCGATGGCTGCTGCAGGTGGAGGCAGCGTGGGGGTGAGCAAGAGGCAGCTACAGATGAAAGCAAGCACAGCAAGAGACAAAGGAGGGGAATTCAGGGGAGTGGGAGCTGCCCCACAATATCCTGCTACCGTTCTGCAAGGTGTATAGTATTACATAACAACAAATTCAACACTTTAATGTACAAATGAAAAGCCTACGTCAGTAAGCTGCTCCAGCATAGACTAGGTTGGGTATTTTACTGTGGACAACTGTGAAAGCAGCTTTTTCCATTTTAGGTAAAGTTGATCTGGACTCATCTGCTCTTCAACCATTAAATACACAGCAACGGGCAGTGCATCAGCTTTAAAAATTATTTAAGCTAAATAGTATTACTTTCTTTCATGTATAGTATAGTATTGTGGTGTTATCAGAAGGGATAATAGGAGATGAGATTTGCAGGTGGCAGGCTGCTGGTCACTTAGGCCCACAGAAAGGGATTTGCCTCACATGACTTCAGTCATCTCTGAAATGGGTGGTTGATCAAAGGTAGTCACCCGCCCTCCTTGATGAGCCAGTGGAGGGAAATGGGTAGCCACCTCCCCATACCCACGTATGCTCTGGTTGCCCAGGCTGAGCATGCCAGCTTGTACCCCTGCCAAGTAGAAAACATTCGTGGTCTCTCCAACTTTAGAAAGGATATGAGTGATGGAGAGGTGTGGTCCCACCAGTGGGCTCCGACCTGTGTGAGTGGTCGAGACAGCCACACCTTTGTGCGTCTCGGTGAGAGCCTGATCTGAACGCCTGCATTCAGCTGCAGCGGTCTGTGCTCCAGCAGCAGAGAGCTTGCCGTTTGCCACGCTCCCGCCGTTTCCGTTCACACCAACCTTCCATAAGGCAGCGGGGGAGATGGGATCGAAAGTCTGAGTGAGGATCTCGCAGCTCTGCCAAACCCGAGCTGCTGGGGGTTATGTGCCAAAAGGAGAGGTCTCAAAGCTGACTCCTAAATCTTAAGCTGAGGTTGCAAGGATGGCCATTAAGAGGGGTGAAAAAGATTTGTTTCCATTTGTAAATGCAGCATCAGTCCAACAACACTCACTGCGAGATGATAAATATCAAACCTGAAAGCAGCATTTATACTCAGTCACTGTGTTTATACCGAGACCTGTGTTTTGAATAATTAATGAATTACTCTACATTCATTCACGCTAAGGGCTATTTGGCCAAAAGAAATATGTCATAGATGACAATTCTTTACCCAGCAGGATGTACACTGGGCAGTTATTTCATATAGAAAAACTGTCTAGTGTGTCATTTGCAAAGTGTAGAAGAATATTTAATGATTGGCTTTCTCTTCATTGGCAGATAGGCAGTCTTTTCACATTATATGAGTTACATCAGGTTCTACAGGAGACATTAAACCTATTAATGCTGTATTTTAAAACATCTTACTGTCTTTTAACAACATAAAATAGATCTGGTGTTGATAAAATCCTGCACAACATTTTGATAATACAGCAAAAGAAATGTGTTAAGCAATTAAGACATGGTTTTCAACTTTAAGTTTTCATGTATTTCGTTATTACATTTGTGATGGACATGTTGCTTAGAATACATGTAGGCAGGTTTTGTGTTTAAATAACTTCGGCTGTCTCCTCACTTTAAAGCATTTTTAAATATTTTACTACCACTGAGCTCATTCAGAAGAGATCAGTAACCTCAGTGCATTGTAATTATTTTTCCAGTCTAATCACAATTAAGATAATAATTCTCAAGTCTGAATAACTCTTTACAGCATATTTTCATAAATACTCTATGGAGTTATGAAATAATTCATAGATAACAACTTTCATGAAGTACTTGCTGACATTTTAATCCCAAGTTGTCACTATGGGCAGGACATGCCTCTGAGAGATAGCACAATTGGGGCACTGCCCAGGTGATTTATAACTCCGCCCCAGTTCCTCCTGCTGGGATTGTCATATGATGTCCGTGAAAAGGACAGTGACACACATCATTCTATAGCAACCACCAAAGGAGCTATATTTAGTGACATCTGCACCTGCTGTCCTCCAGGTGAGGATTTTGAGTGCACATGGGTCTAGAATGAGGAAAGAGCCAGAGAACTGACGCTGGAGGGGGTGTTTTATGTCATCAGGGAAGTGCATTTTGTAAGGGCTTTGAAAGGCGATTAATAGCATTAAGGCCAAAAAAAAAGAAAAAAAAGAAAAAAAAGACTTATTATGTACTGATCGCAGAACCTGCCGACTAGGCTTTTTGTTTTAATCAGTGCCTTTTGTTTCCTTCCACCCTGGCTGCCAGCTTCATCCCGCAGAGCCGGAGCCGGGATGTCTGCTCACGGCTGTCTTGCTGCACGGTTGGCAGGAGGTGCTGATATTGAGCTGAAACCAATTCGCACCCAGCTTTTGGAAACCAGATGCATGGATGCGATTATGCTAATCAGTGGAGTTATGGCCCTCCCACTTTTCCCATCACTTCCAGCTGCAGTACCTTTATTGTAATTGAAGTAGTATTACGTAACATTAATTTTAATTTTCCATAATACCCCCCACAGTTGGTGTATGTCTTCATAACTCAGGGCCCATTTTACAGATGACTCATGTAATAGTCAAAGTTATTAATTTATTACAAGACTGCCTTCAATCCCAGTTTTTACAGTATTCCTCCATTGCTCACAGACTTAAAATCTGGAGCCACTCACATTACTTATTAGTCGAGCAAAATAATTGGAAGCGTTAGCATAACTATTGTTTTATAGGGTACCGGGCCACGGCATTGCATGGTGTAGAGTCAGTGAAGCTTTTTGTCCCATTTGGGTGGCTCGGAGCTTCGCAGGCACCCTTCGTCTGGGCCAGGAAGCATCTTCCTTCACAAGCAGTCTTCACGGGCTGCGATGGAGCGACTCTGAGGTACGTCTCCATGCCACATGAGTCAGGACACCAGAATGTGCCCCTTAGGTGCTAATTAAAGTCCACTTCACACACAGGAATATACTTCCAATTACTATAGTAGCCCTGGAATGCATTGTGGGATGTGGAGACGAGCAGAAGCTGTTGCAGAAAAAAAAGTAATTGGAGTGTTTAAATGACAAGGCCCTCGTGATTAGTCTATGTCGTCGTATGAATTATCCCACAATAACCCAACTCCAAGTTCCAAAACAGATGCTCACATGAATGTTTTTCCAGGACTTCCAAGAGCTGGGCTTCTCAGCAGTCCAAAAATCTGAGAGAATCAGGCTTTTTTGGTTTCCTCCCTCTTGAGCTTCCCACGTCACTGCATGGGAAAGAACCAGAGCTATTGGCTGTTCAGAGAGCTTGAGGAAGAATTTGTAAAGGACAAACAAATATGTCATTCAGAACGCTGTCCTGGAAAAAAATCCAAAAATCTCCTTCTATGGGAAATCTGAAAGTTTATTTTTTTGTTTTGGAATGACTTCTTGGTTTGGAATTTCACTTGGAATAGAGATTCAAAGAGTCTGCCAATTCAAGTCTCAGTTGTGATTCAGCTGTTACTCATCCATAAAACTAGTAACTTTATGTCCTGTGTGTCTTAATTCATAGAAGTTTCTCATCAATTTATCATTACTCTTCCTCATCCTTCCTCAAATACTATCCAAGCACTATTCAGGAGAGAAATAAGGAGACAATCTATCTGAAAGACTGAGCTGAAGCCCAGGATGTTTATTTTTCTACAGAGAGCTAGTATATTTTGCTATTTATTCTACTTTGCTTAAGGAAATACTGTAACAAGCCCTTCCACCAGTTTACACCTAAAAGCTGTGAATCCTGTACCAAAGATCCACTTCAACAAGAGAACTGTGCTGTCAAGTGGTCCCCAGTGTGCCCAGGACATTTGCAAGCAATAATCACATCGGAATCCATTTCCTGCAGCTACCTACGTTGGCTTCGGATGCGCTTAAATTCTGTCTGTCTTGCAGTGGTCCTGCAATGTATATTTACATAAAGCTGTGATTGCACACTGTGCCCACAGTTTGTGGCCTCTGCCAGCAAAATAAAGGGTCTCAAGACCAAAGAAGCTCTTGCATTTTGAGTTTAGCCATAAAAGTGAGCACAAAAAAGCAGTCTAAGATGTAGCCAACTAGCAAAAGGGTGTTGGCACTTACAATACATATTCTTTTTTTGCTAAATCGTTTACTTTTTCAAGTATTTAAGCAAGCACACGGTGACAGGTACACAACAAATTTTGAGTAGCTTTGTGTTTCTGATATTGTCATCACGTGACAACAGTAAACATAGAAAATGATGTTGCCTCCAACAGCAAACAGGGAGCTCTTTGAGTAAGCTGCTGCAGAAAGGCCTGCTCTCCATCTTTGGACTTCTTGGTAAAGAGTCCTCCCCGAGATGCCATCAGCCTTCCCCTTTCAGGTCTTCCCAGAGCAGACCCGAAGTCACAGAATGAATCTCCCTGCTGTAACAGCCCCCGTGCCACTTCTGGACACGAAGTATAGACAAGCCACACCAGAATCTTGCCAAAAAGTATCTGGTTTTGAAAAATATTATCAGCATCCTGGAAACCAGAAGCCAGGATGACCCAGCCTTTGAACGGAGGGATCACGACTGATGGGCTGAATGAGAACAGCCCATGAGCCCAGAGCAAGACAGACGCGCGTTTCGCCCCCTCTGCAGCCCACGTACTTGGATGGATCTGCGCGTGTAGTAAGAAAAATAGAACTATTTCGCACTGCTCCAACAGAGTCTTCTCTTTTGGTTATTTTGATACTACATTTGCTTTGCTTTACATTGTCCTGTGATTTCTATCAGTTTGAAGAGTACTTGGAATACACAACCATATCATTGGAATTTTTGGGGAAAGGAAGAGATTGAGGCAGCTGGCAGAGGAGGGCTAATGTTTTTAACAGACAGAAAAATGCAGAAGTCAGCACAGCTTATTCGCATCTTCAGGTACTTCACTATTCATATTCAGGAAAGCGTACACTTCATGTCTTCTTCCCTGTTTTTGCTAGTTATTCAGTAAAATATTCTTGTAATCACAAAAAAGATCCTCAGCGTATGCTTCACTAAGTGTATACATGAATCCCTTCAGCACATATGTAAAAACTTTCCAAAGAGAGATGGACTTTTCTTAAACAGGTCTGTGAGAGGAAGGAAAAGTCACTGTAATTCCATACATGAAACTTCATCTGAAAATACAATCTGGAGTGCTGATAAGTTCCTGTCCCCAAAAGGAACTCAAACCTTCTCCACTGTATTTTTCACACCCTGTTCCTTTTAAAGTCAAATCTCAGTGTCTTGTCTACACTACAAAGTGTAAAAGTTTAACTTTTTTATATATAACAGTGATAAACAATCAACTTTGTAATTTAGTTGGTAATAAAAGATGAAAGTTGAGCCTTTCACATTTCCTAGTTTACATTTTGGGGGTCAACTGCTACGTGCGAGCACTCGTTCTAGGCACGCAAAAAGGATCTAAACTTATACTGAAAGAGAGTGTCTTATTTTTCTGGTTGAAGATTAACTCAATCATAAGCTCATTCTTCCCCGAGAGAAAATAGCTTTCAGATTTTTGAAAACATGCAAAATAAAGCTCAGTAGCTATTCTAACACCCGTTTCACTTTCCTTGAAGCTAAAGATTATTTTGCTCTGTAAGAAGAAAGTATTCTTTATTGTGACAGCCATATATATATATATCTCATGTAAATAACTTTGATTTAATTTTGATTGTAATTTTGAAATGATTACTCAAATCAAAATTTGAGTAATTGTTATCTTTTTCATTGCATGTTTTCCTTTCTCACAGTTATATTTGTTAAATATATAAACATGCTGTAGTTTAAAATATAGTAGAAAAGCAGGCTATTACTTCACACTTCTGCATATAGAAAAATGCCATTATATGCACGGCCTGGTGTATGGTTTGGCTGGTGCTAACATTCAGAAAAACACCGTGCACAGACAAATACATGACGTACATGCAGGTGCAATTCAGATGTTATTTTTCAGCTCATTGTTGACATCACATATGAAGGAAAGGCATGAGCACCAGGACATATCTATGCAGATCACCCAGTCCCTCTGTGTTTCTCTGTCCCTCTCACTAACATGGAATGAAACACACTTACATTCATCTCCAGCGGATGTCAGATTTACTCTCCAGTTATTAAGTGCAAAGCATGGCAAAATGGGACATGCTAGACTAGGGAACTAGAGAATATTCGTACTTATTCATTGCCACATCTGTGGAAGCCTTTTTGAAAACTATTCATCGAATTATGCATTTATAATTAAATGGTTATTAATTACAATGGTGTAGACCTGCATGTTCTCTTTTGCTATATTTTTGTAGAAATGTGAAAAAAAAAGTCTTATTTTTTATTATTTCCTTTTCCATTGGTGTTAATGGTTTTCTTATGCTATTGCTCTCTCTCATCTCCATATGCTCAGTAAAATTAACATAAAAATGTACAGCTCTGGGAATTAATACTGATAACTAAGCCCCCATAAAAATACTTTTCAGGCAAAACTTTAAGGAGTGCAGTAATACCTTCACTTGGCAAATTCCTGGGGAACTTCCCAGATACTGTTATTAAGATATATTTTTAAGATAGTTAAAATTAAAGGTCGGACTCGATGATCCCAGAGGTCTCTTCCAACCAAATCGATTCTGTGAAAATTCACTTGTGTGCTCTTTACTGCTATCCCTTTTGATTTTTTTTTTTAAATGATGCACACTCAATCTATCAGGCCTATAGAAGTGATAAAAGAAAGCTTTAGAAGAGGTTAACCTCTGAGAATGAAGAACCTACCTATTGCACACAATGCATATCATCTATCCTGAAAATCTGCCTAGTTGATCAGTCTGCTGAAAAATGTGAAAAGGTAAGCGGGAGTGACCATCAGCATCCCCATGACACAGAGTAACAGCGATAAGATTTGTAAGAGTCTGGTCTGAGGTAAGGCACTGTGTTTGGAAGATGATTCCTGGTTTAATTTTGAGAGGGGGAGCAGGGTCTATAGCCCATTTCATTACATTGTTATGAGCAGTGCTCTCCTTTTTATTCTTTACAGAGAGTGTCCTCTACCACCACCAGTTTCACAAATGGAAGGCTGTAGGAACTGCATTCATTTCCGAGACTTGCTACTGAGGGCTGGCAATAATGAGAGAAAGGAGAAAATAATGACAGCTGGAGAAAATGGCCAAGATGTAGTAATTTAATAGATTTTGTATAAAAAAATAGCATGGCACTTAAGAACTCCATCTCCTGACAATTAGTGAAAGTGTGAGGTGATTATAGCTCTGTTACGGCACAAGTCTTCTGCTCTTGGTACTCCCAGGTTACCATTCAGCGCTTTCACATACCTGCAGCGCTGTGCAAATTGCCATCCTTTGCTAGAAAATTCCTTTCATTTGCATGGAATTAGGTCATTGCCCAGTTCTTTTTCCCACAAGTGCAGGAAAATGCACAGATGCTCAGAAAAAGACAGAAAGGACACTTGCCGTTTCCCAAAGAAGCAGACACGAGCAAGTAAAATGTCCAAGAAATGGCACTAAGCGTAAAACAATCTTGCTCTTCTGCTTTTAACGTATTTTCTTATTCCCACTGATCTGTGTTGCTGCTCAGAAGATAATCCCGTGCAATATATGTACACAGAACCAATGTATACCCACAGAACCAATTGAAAACAACAAAATATGTACAGCTGCATATTAAAGATGATAGGCAGACCAAATTAAGCCATAATTAAAGCACAGCATAGCCTCACAAAAGTGGCTTTGTACGTTAGTATGGGTGGAAGAGCAACCACGGCGGAGGCTGCCTGCCCCCGGCTTGTACCAGGAGCCTCCACCGCCTGCCGAAGCCCTGGCTGTTGAGGTGGTATCGGAGGCAGGAGCATAGGGCTCCCAAGTAACACTTAGCTCCTAATCTTGCCAAAGTGCTTTACAAACATGAAGCTAATCTCACAGCAGCGTGGGGAGGTAGGTGTTATCTCCTCCTGCCCAAAGTCAAATGATTTGTGTAGCCACACATGGCATCACCAGAGCAGGGCCAGAGGGAGAATACAGAAATAGTTGATTTTTTTGCCTTATCCTAATTGCTTTCTATTGAAACCATGCTTAACTGGAGACCCCATTTCTTTACTCAAAAACTGAATGGCAAAATTCATCCTGAACACCGTGAATGCCAGACAGTGCCTTAAATGCCGCCCCTTCAATCCAACACTGACGAACATCGAGCATTTAAGGATTATTTTATTGCCAGTCAGGGCTTGTTGCCTACTATGGCTTCAACCAGGCTTTCCACCTCAGATTGTAAAACTGGATCCATGTAACTATCCGAAACTGGCAGTGGCACAAGCTAGCTTTACAAATCAGAAAAACCTATTTTCCAGCTATTTTTGCCAAGCAGCGAAGAAAGTCCACCAGCAGCAAAATGGCTGCTTATGTAACCAGCCTCAGTTAACTGGGGCTGGGTGCACATGTGATTATTTTAAAATATTTAGTTAATGTTTATAAGAACCTCCCACAGGTTCTTAACGCTCCATGTTGCACTTGAGTTGCCCTTTGTAGATGAGACTCTAAGAGAACAAGCCCCGTGCCTGTTTTGGAGAGGGAGAGACTGTCAAATGTCAAAAAACCTGTATCACAGTTTCTTACGCTTTAAATGTAGCTCCTGTTTTACAAGTGCCTCCCTCAAGCTGTTAAAGAGCAGCTGTTTTCTTACAGGCACCACAGCAGAAGAAGGACTTGAAAATGCATTACAGGAGGATGAGACGACCTCAGGGGGCTTCTTCCACGCAGCAGAGGATGCCACGGAGGAACATGTTACGGAGGGAAAGGAGAGAATAAGGTTTCATCACAGATATCACAGATAAAAGGGTTGCAAGAAATGTAACCTATTGACATTAAATCTTAATCTTCCAGACAGGTGTTTGCCTAGTAAGACATGAAGATTTGTTGATTTTCAGTTCAGTTTAGAGTTGGTGAGGTCTTTTTAACACAAGTGGTAGGACTTGCTTGAATTAATGCGTTCCCCAGCCCAGTAGCTGTAGCTGAAGCAGCAAATATCTCTTGGAAAAGTCTTTCATTTGGATTTTGAAGTCACTTGTGAAGGAGAAGCAATCTTTGGCAAATTGTCCAGGGGTTATTTTCCTTCCCAGTTAAGACAGTTTAAAAGACCTATCGGGATGGCTCTGGGAACCTTGTGTTGTACTTTAGACTTGTTTTTCACATGGCGTCCTCCTTCTTGCTTATTACTCCAATGGCATTTTCATAAACATTGCATTTCTCTCTGCGTATTCTCACCCTGTAAAGACCCGGGCCGCACAAACTACGCAACTGTCATAAGTGCCAGGACTGCAGCTGGAGAGAGCAGCGATAACATCAGGCGCTGCATCCAGAGTCCTATTTTTAAATTTTTGCTTTGTTGAGAGGGGAGGGGGTTTCCTGTGAGTATAATGAAGTGGTGGTTGGCTGCATGCTACAAATAATTTCTCATGCAAATTTTACCCAAGGTTGTGCTTAAGGTTCTTTTATAGCCCTGAACGGAGAAAATAAAGTCAGCCCTAAGGAGACAATAGTTCATTTTTTAAAAAAAAAATAAATATATATATATATGTGTGTGATATGTCATCTTCATGACAAAAAAGATAAAATAACTTTCTCCAGAGAAACAGGCATATGAAAATAATGTACCAACTGCAATTTGTGCAACACAGTTTTAAGCCACCTAAGCCAGAATCTATAGGAATCTGTGGGAACCTCCCCGTAGCCATCGGTGTGGACTGGGTCAGGCTCAGGGGTTTCTGAGCAGCAGATACCAAGAACCTCAACTCTAATCTTGCTCCCCCGCCACCGGAGAGCAACATTTCTGTAGTTTAATATAGCACATCAGTGAGATGTTCATGTCTTCAAAGTCCTGCAACAAGCTTCCCAAGGCATTATGCCATTCAAGAAACAGTGGGAAACAATACACTAAAATAATGTTTAATTTCATTGTTGAATCTTTCTAATAAATGCAATGAGGATTTAGTCATTCATTATTTACTCCAAAAGTGGATTAAAATGTGCCCACCACTGAAATCAAAACAAAGCTTTTAAGCTAATCTCAGTAATAAACAGTCCAGTCATTTCTCTCAGGTCTGAAAATATATGTGCTGCAGTAAAAAAAATTATTATAAAAGTTAATTAGCTCAGTACAGTTAATTGATGTGTTCTAGAGCATCCTCAGAACTTAAATTCTGTAATTTTAAGTCATCAATTAAATAAAATTAAGAAACATATTTTAATTCTTAATCCCATTAAACATGCACTGTATTTTAAGCATGAGGGAGCCTGAAATTCACAGTAGACATTTAATGAATAATCAGATCTGGAAGATATAATTTGTCATAGCCACAGAAAGAGCTTGGTAAAAACCAACCCTGACAAGTTAATTAAATAAGTCTGAATATACTGTATGGTAAGAACATTTGCCAGCATTTCTGTATTGGTTTTTTTGCTTTAAAATTTATTTTGGCATATAGAAAAAAAATAAGAGACAAATAAGAAAGTCTACAGCATATAGAATTACAAATCTTGGCAAAAAATGTATTTAAATATTTAGTACCTACTGGATGCAATTCTTCACTCTTTTTATACAAAACTTCCTTCTCAGAAAACTCAGCCAATATTTAAAAGCGTATTTTCATAAGTGGCTTGGCCTTTCAACCTGATGAGTCATTCCAGATCATGCTAAAGCTTACTCATGAAGAACAATGTAATTTTTGGATCCTTAGCTTCTGACCTCACCAAGTATGATGCAAACTTTACTACCACGAGTGAGACAACTCAGTGCAGTATCAGGGTGCTGGAATCTCTAGCTGGAAGAGACGGAGCTCTCGTCTCCTTCATGGGTAGCTCCCGCTCCCGGCTGACCACTGCCTCCATCCACGTGAAAAGCTGCTCAAATGGATCGATGGCTTGCAAGACCCAGCCATAAATGTTCTCTTTCCTAAAGGGCCTAATCTGGCAGCGTGCTGAGTCTTCTCCAAACCGGCTATGTACCTCCAAACTTTCATTAATGGTTTTTTTTAGAGGGTTGTGTTGCCAGTGACTGCCTTCCAAAAACTGAAATCCCTGCCTTTACAAAGATCATGAGACATTTATGTCTCTCCCTCCCTCCCTCCATACAGAGAGATACACATGGACACACCTGTCCATATCATATATGCATATACCTATGGGTGTATGCATGTGTATGTATATACACATTAAAGGTGGGTTTGTTTGCTTTCTCTTTTTTCAGGAAGCCTGCGGTTTCAAATACTTCCATGATGGCTGCCAACATCATCCTTTGACAGGAGGGAAGGACGAGAGGGAAGAATCTCATAAAATCCCATGGCTCAGGAAGTTGGGATTCAAGATAAAACCTTGTCACTCATAAAGAACCTGTGAACATTGGCAGTGACTGAACCAAGCCCACAGCACAAGTTAGCAAGGCTTACACCATTTCCCATTTTGAACTTTTGTATTTTAAGGTATATTTTTGCTACTACAAAAGAGTAGTTAATAAGAAACTTGGTATTTCTATGACATTAAGAAACTGTCATCATTTAAGTATTATTGATCTTTCAGAGTAATAATTGACTACCTACCATTTCAGCAAAAATAATGTTTTGGTGCAAATGCAGGTAAAGGTTTGACCCCTGGCTGGTGGTTTGTTGCTGTACAGTATGTTTTGTAGGAGTTGTCCCAGGTCAACCTTCTGACACCGGAGAGCCGTGTCTCTAGTAGAACCATGCAGCCATAAAACCTCCCTGCAGCTGTTGCCTTTGCAGTGGACCCTGTCCAGATCCTCCCTCCCAACACGGAGAACATAGCAGGAGATATATTGCAGCCCGGGATGCTCTATTCTATGGATAATTTTCCTTCTGGGATCAAAGCTGATGGTGAACTCCAATTTCTTTTCATGCTCTTTCCTTGTAATAGTTCCCTGACTGCAGAGGAGGGCTCTTCCTACTGTTTTGGAGGACAGACTACGATGCTGGGGAGATGAGCGATACTTTCTCCGTTCACACATACGCTCCCAAGGCAGAGCGTTTACCCTCGCTCTTCTGCCATGTAACAACTAGGGGCTGCGATAGTAAATAAAGTAAGCACTGAGCCTGGAAAGGCAGGTTAAACACCCTGCTGGAAAGCCAGCAGTTTTAGTCACGGTGTAAAACCTCCCGTTTTTTTGAAACTCTACCCCAGAGAGAACAGCTTACAGAGCTGAAGAGATGCCAGGCAATGATCTACAGCCCTGGCCTCCCTGAAATGTATTCTTCCCCAGCATCTGTAAGCTGTCAAGTCACCCGTGTAGTCGTCATGTATGTGTCACACATCCTTGAGCCATGACTTCTCTCCTGTGGTTCAAAGCCGTGTTTTCATGTCGCTCTGAGCGCTTTAACTATGCACAACATTAGGATACAGGTCCGAATTAAACAATTTTATATTGGCTTCCCTGTTTGTAGAGGATAGCTTACATCGTGCTTGACTGAGTGAACGGAAACATTTGGGAATTGGCCCCAACAAACTTCTTGTAAGCTGGAAGTCTGAATGCTACAGCTAAATCCAGGCAATCACATGATTATGGGTGCAGTCAGGAGCGTACATCTGAAGGGTGTCTTCAGCATTTTCCAGGAAGTTTGGACCTGTCACAATTGCAAAATTTTTAAAAAATGAGTACTCTTTCTGTTCAAACCTGTTATTGCATACAGTAAAATTGTTTCTAGCTAAATAGATCTATAAACCTTTAAGGATTTGGGGGCTTTTCTTCCATGTTTTGGAACCAGGGGCAGGGGAAGGAGGGAGAGAGAGGACTTCTCCTTGGAAACTTGGGCATTTAGACTTTTACCAGGATTAATCTGATTCCCACAGAAATTGTAGCCTAAATCATAAGTCAATTAAAGTAAATGAAGTAATTTTCATAAGAGATTCCAGTGCTGAAATGTTCAGTCCATGTAGAGTTTGGGATGGATGTACCATGTTTAGGACTTTTAGCCAACCTCTGGAATTAATGTGCACTTTTTCCATTTGAGCTGTTATGCCACAAATTCAATCTCACCTTTGCAATCACAGGTTGCAGAGAAAGCAAAGCAACGCTCAGCAACAGAAGGCAGCTCTTCTGCATGGGATCTGGCTGGCTGCATATAGGAAAGGCAAGACTGTCCCCAGGCGCCTTATTTCCTGGGTAAAGTTGGACAAAATGCAATTACTTTTGTGACTTTATCAAATGTTTCAAAAGGATCTCTAAGGGTAGTACTGCTTATAATAGCATCCTGAGATGCCAGCTGAAGGCACTGCTGCTAGCAAGGAATATCTGTAGCTCATGATTCCTTCTTTTACAATCTGGTTATCAAACCCGGTACGGAACCTGCTGTGGTTTCCCACCGTTATTGATCCAGGGACCCAGACGTAAGGTATACCTTTAATTACTGATACAATTATTTCCACTGATGTATGGGTTGTATTGTAGAATCCCATAAACTACATAATTGCCTACAGGTAGCATTCATGTCATTATCCTTGTATCATACGCACAAAACGACATGCTCTTTACTGAAGAAGTCTTTACTGTCATTTCTGTACATTTCTCTCCTGAAATTCTCCTGGAAATACCCTTCAAGATTCAAAGAGGTACAGCTTTTATTTCCTGGCTTTTTCTTGACTTCGCATGGACCCAGCGACTGCCTCGTCTAAGAACAAGCCCAGCCCTTACAACCAGCACGCTTCCTGCTCCACCTCAATTCTCTGATCTCCATCAGGCATTAGGGGCGGCTTGTCAGAGGTAGGATCATTCCAGGCTGCAATGATAATTCAGGGAATTTTCAGCACATGATGATATTTGATTATTTTTTTTCCTGCTAAAACAGACAGTGAGAGGTCACCTTACATTCAAGGCTGTCCTAGACTTTGGTAAATGCGGTACTTTGCAGAAAAATCAGCTAAAGCTGATTAAAGCTGCAGGCAGTTTTCTACTGAAGAGCATATTTTCGGTTTGATTGGCATGTTGGCCTCCCAGGACAGATAACATGTACTACTTGGTATTTACATTAGGATCTTCCCTTTCTCCTTCTGAGATTACCGAAAACTTGATGTGTCTACAACATTCTCTGTAATCTTTGAAAGTTATTTACAGATGACAGGAAGGCCTCTCATATTTGTCTTGAGTCTTTTCCAATTAAAGAATTCAGGCAGCATGAAAACTTCAGCTGTAGCTGCTTAGTCAAAAGAAGCCTGTGACCAAAAGCTGTTCAGCGGTCAAGCACAAAAGGTGGTGTGACAATGGAGATATGGAAAATGATCGGAGGAAGACAAGCAGAAAGCACAACTTTGTGAACACCCAGAAAAAGTCAGTCTCCCTGTTGTAGATAGTATCCTTTCTTCCACGTCAAATAGTTGTGTTTAAGTGATTTCTTTTAGCATTTTTCAAATATAGGTGGTTTTGTTCTTCATTCCTGGCTTCATAGGAACGGAACAGATTGAAGAACTGAAACATGCGTGTATTAACTCTTCAGCAACATGAAGCATTTAGCTGCTTATTGGTTTTCTATAGTACTCACAGAAGTGTCTAGTAGCTGGAAGAATGAGTAAGAAAGAGGAATAGTCTATGATCTCTCGAACACCTTAGAAAATAAGTGCTTTTATAGTTGGGTCTTGTTTTTTCTTATATAACCTCCCGGGTCCCTCTTTTACCAGAGACTTTTACTAATAAGAAAAAGCTTACAGTATGTTAGGTAAGCGGAAGGCAGTCGGATTACCAGGTATGACGGGATCAGAGCCGGAGGCTGCCAAAGGACAACTCCCTCCTCTGCAAAAGGAAAGCACTGGAATCACACCGCTGGGACGGGAGGTGCAGCATCTGGCAGATGGCTGGGCAGATCTCAGATGCCTTTGGTAACGGGGGATCAATAACCCTCACGCTCAGAACAATGGAAAAAAAATTAAGAAAACTGGCCTTCCTTCAGCAAGGAGAAGACAGGCACAGATAGAGGGGTTTCAGCCACGTGTCCGGTATTTCTATTCATGAGCCCAGAAGGCCTTGCTTACTAAGCAATTCCCCCTTAAAGAAAAAACAAAGAAAGAAAGAAGGCAGAGCCTTCTGCATAGACCCTATTAGACCACACTCACTGTTTAGAGCCATCTGATACCCTGGGAGAAGGAGAAAGAATTCAAATATCTGAAACCATCAGAGTGAGGACTGTACAAGAGAACAACTAAGTTATTAGGTTATGGCACATGCTATAATTGCTAGATTGTATGGAAATAACATTCAGCTGCTGTTATTTTACCAGCATTACTAACTTTAGTTCCTCCATAGACATATATGAATAAAAAAGCTGTCTTCTACCTACAAATCTGAGATCACAAGCCGAGGGCCTCAGAAGGGACTTTTGCCCTAAATGTCTGCATTTTATTACAGTGGTGGATATACACCATAAAAATGAACTAAAACATTCATTGGCTTGGTAAATAAAAAAATTCTCCCTATCGATCAATATGCTCCTCAAAGTAAGAATAAATGTGGACTGATGTCAAGTGAGTCACAGAAACAATAAAATAATGCTGTTTATCTTTACACGTCAGCTGTTGTGCCATATGAAAGTCATTCTACATTACAGAGCTTATAAAATTAAATGAGATTGTACTGCCACAGTAAGGAATTATTCTAGGTCTTTCTTCTCCATGAAGAAATAAAAAGAGAGAAAAAACCCACATTACATATGATTCTAATGTTAATCTTCATAAGAACATCTATTTTACCTGAGACAAAGTCTTAAACAAATGTTTTATTGCAAAGGTATTGGTAACTCACTTGGATCAGTGCCTTAGCTCACCCTACTAATCTTTGACCACACAGCAACCATAAACCAAACTGGCAGAGGTATGATTCAATATTCTTTCACTTGGATAACGAGGACAAGATAGTTTGGCAAGCTGTCTCTGTTGCTGTTTGTTTACCGAGAAAAGTATATTAACAGCAAGCCTGGTCACCTAAAAGCAAGACTCTGCAGGTCTAGCTCCCAGTTCAAGGGCCACATTCAGGCTCAGAAGAGTCTTGTGAGTCTCTTGTCATTGCCTTGACTTGCCTTAAACCTTCCTCTGCACAAAAACTGTGCATGGCTTTAACTCAACCATTACCTTTCTGGCAGCTCAGTTGCCTCTAGGTTGCAGCCCCCAGTCCCTGCTCTCTCCTAGACAGGTGAGAGAATGTGTAGTTTAAAATAATTAGGCCACACAGCACCTCCTCCGAAAGATACTGCTGTATTTTACTAATAACATGGTCTGCAGCTTTATACTGTAATTGCTGCCTCTGAGCCAGCGGCAGTAAAGGACGGCAATGCTGCTCTTCACACTGGGCATGTCACTGCCTTTCCCTGGTAGCCTTTGCGTACTTTGCACCTGCGGCAGTGGGCTCATAACAGAAAAAGCATGTCTTCTCAGAAGAAATGAGTCGGCCTTGAGTAGGAGGGCTTTCCAGCCACTGAGCTAATACTCTCGGAGGGTAAAAGGAAAGCAGGACAGCATCTTGATGGTGCTTCTGGATGGCAAGGCCAAAGCCTTTTGCTACAATTTTTAATATGTAGGCTGTGCATCTTGCAAAGCACAGTCTTATAAAACTTTTTCCTGAAGTGCAAGAAGGAAAAAAGCAGAAACGTGGCTTCTTGGAAATGCCGAATAAACAGCAAACCGAAAAGCAGCAATAGGGTCACCTCCCTGGAGGTGGTTATTTGCATTGAGGAAGGTTCTGCTGGGGGTTTCCCTCTACTTCTGGTCAGAAGATGGTTTAAGTGAGGCAGAACTTTGTGTATTGAATTTGGTGTATTGAATTTGGAATGAGTAATACAGGGAGACTGCATGCCCAGGGGAAGGCCATCAGAAACTCTTGTATTAACGTTTACTTTGCAAAGAGTTTGCGCAAAGGCAACTCCTAGTTTGTTAGCTGAGGAAAATAACGTCACCGATAATACCATGGACAGACTACTGACCAAGCTATAAACACAAGAAATGTAGGGTGTTTTTTTAAAGGTATCAGCTGTGAATTCCCAGCCTCAGAGTGAGTCACTTAGACCAGATGCAGCATTTCAAGGAATCATTTTTAGTGAAGTGACTAAAGAGTTGGAGGAGGCCCAAGTGCAGTGCATTCATAGGCATCCCCCAGGTCAGATGAAAGAAGCTGTTTCTTAAGGGGGCCCCAGGCCAGATGGTATTTGCAGATGATGTAGAGACAAAGGCCAAAGGAGGTGGAGTTGCACAAATGGAGGGAAGCCTCATCCAGGAAAGCAGGAACTGCAGAGATGTCAGCATACGATGACTGGAGCAACACGTGTGAAGAGCTGTCCAGGCACCTGCTGCTCTCTGCAGAAATCAACAGCTGAAAAGGGTTGTGATTTGGTGAAAATATGATCCACGGAAAATACTCAGGAGCTGAAGGGGAAGAAAACGTACTGCCAGAATAACACTGGGAGCTACTAATGACCAGCTGATGCAGACACCAAAAGAAATTCATCTCCCATCAAACTTGATGTGTGTGAAAACTCAGTGGATTATGTTGTGTGATCAGTATTTCTATTGCTATTGTACTGAGAGTCACCTTCATCTAGGGACCCTGGAGGGGTTCTGAGCTACTGAAGCAAATAAATGTGCTCTGGAGCAGAACTGAGGTCCACAGAAAGCTGGCAGGAAGAGACATGGCTCCAGGGAGTTCTCCAGGCTTCAGGTGCTTCTAGAATGAGTATGGAGTGACAAAGATTAATTGCTCCTCGTGATAGCTCTAAACTAGGTCATTGTGCAATAGTACGCCTAAGTCAACCTGTTGGAGTATTTGAAACTACAGCTGTGCCATCGGGTTTTCTCCTTGTCAGGATGCTGCCTCAAGTGGCATCAAAAGCTCAGCTCTAAGTAAGAACAAAAAATGTGATTGACCTTACCAGACCCTAAGGACAATAGTCAAACGTTTCACTGCATGTCATGGCAAAGAAGGGTGAAACATCCCATTTTGTCTGGAAATTAGGGAAACATTCACAGAAGACGAAGAATAGAAGCTAATGCTCTAATACAACCCATTTTCCTTAAATTTGCAAGGATTTGAGCAATGCAACTGAGTGTCGTACCAAGTGACATACCACCATGTGCCCTTGCATCTTTTTTTTTCTTGTCACAGTGGATAACTGTGAGGGCTTACACTGGGTGGTGGAAAATTGCCTGACCGCATTTACATCGTCTTGAACTTCCCATACTGCAACTATTAAAAGAAAAAAAGCAAACCTCAATGACTTCCCCAACAACTGAACCAAAGCTTTGCAATAACTATGAGAAATGCAATTCAAAATAGCTGCACACTTTCCTGCAGTCAAGAGCAGAATGTCTTACTGGTTTTGACTTGGAGTTTGGGTCATCCAATTACACTGACACCAACAAATTAAGACAAAGCAGAAACCACTGCAAGTTCTGAAGACTGCCTTTCATATTCATGCATATGCCAGAGATATTTCAGAGGATGAGAAATTATCTAACTCAAGATATGAAAACTGAAGACACCCAAGAAAACCCCAAGAGGAAGATCCAGCCCAGGCCAAAAGCTCTCTGAAGCTTTTTTAGAAGATTAGTTAAGAAGGTTTAGCTCACTGGGGATATCATTGGCTTCTGCACTTAAGCCTCCAAGAGACAAATTGCACGCAATAGATGGGCCTGGTTGGCAGAACAAACCTTTCTGTCTCACCAATAATCCAGAATGAAGAATGCAAGGTATCCCCCAGGCTGGAGCAGGCAGTCTCATGATGGAGCCTGCAAGAACGGATGGGCTTCCTGCAACCACGGAGATCACGGCAGTGATCAAACTGCTAATGCTTTCAAATTCTTGCTAAACAAAATTTGGAGGAGAGCACCTAGCAGTGATGTTATATGGTTGTCTTAGTGGGAAATTGCTGTGTTTGTATTATATTACAATTTTTGTGTTTGAGGCAAATGGAAGTTGGGCCAGAGCTTTTACTGAGTGCTCCTCTAAGTCTTAGACCTCTATGTGTGAATGATAAAACAGCCTGGTAGAAGAGAGCTTTATACAGATAAAACTATGCCTATCATAAAGTCTTCAATGCTAAAAGTATTCCTAAGATACGTGCCTTATTCCACTTCTGATCCCAGCTGACTAAGAGCAACAAAAGGAGTTTCACAGTACCCTACCCAGACTCTCCTCGAGAACATCAGTCCTGTAAACTATAGGATCTATGTATGCTGGGATTATACTTTATGATGATGAAACTACATAGATTTAAGAAAAAAAAAAAAGTTCAAACAACACGTGTATAAATAAAAACCAGCTACCTGAAATAAGGCCTTATCTGTCACCACTTGTTCAGTGAGGGAAAGCAGCACACCTGGTCTCCAGTCTGTAGCTCTCTGGATGAACAGAGCCTGGGAGCACCGAGGAGCTGCCACTGCCTAGGAGGAAGGGAGTGCCTGGCATTAGTCACCCCAAACCGGGTCTGAATCAGTTCACGGAGTCCTGATTCAGCAAGTTAAACATTGGTGTGAAACCAGAGATAGGTCCTCAGCACTCTGCACCGAAGTGGAAAAATTGCTGGGAAACCGGAGGGGACACCAGCGACATGGCCCTGGAGATCCAGTAGGACCTGGAACCGGGATGGGTCACCTGGGTCTCCATGGGCTTGGACCCAGGCGTGGGACATTGGTGTGCTGGGGGGAGGCTACCCTATCTCTGGGGAGGGCAGTGGCCAGAAGAGATGTATGAGGTGGCCGTGGGAGCCCACGGGCACGTTCAGAGTTTGCTTTTCCCCATCTATTTTTGCTCACTCTGAGCAGATGATAGGAAGGCTTACATTTAGGACTCCTGCGCCCAAGAACGAGTGCCCACAATTACGCAAAGCAAATGTGCGTTTGGGGAATGCCACATCAGCAGTCCTCCTAGGGTGCACGGAGGCTTAGTGCCAGCCCCGTATGATGTTTACGTAAGAGGATTTGATCTGTGTTTCTCAGTGTGATTCACAGGGCTCTGCCCTGCCGGAGTACCTAAAAGCTAATTCCTGTGCTTCTGTACTTCGTCTCGGTACTCTGCTTTCTAGAGCATCTGCATCAGTAACTGTCCAATTTTAACACAGATATTTTTAATTGGCATTTTTGTTTTTCCACATATTTTTTCTAACCATATTTTTTGAGCTTACAAACTTAATTTTCAACTGCAAATCCTGCTTTCTTTATTTAGATGAAAACCAGAACACTAACATTTAGAAATACGAAGTTGCCAGCACTGTTTAAACACCCTCCTTTAAATACGTGGGTTTGCAAAAATGAAACTGGTGCCCCTGTATTTTGAAAAGCTAAAAATGACCCTGGTTTCAAAGATATGAAGCATGAAAAGAAATGAAATGTTAAACTATAAATAACTCAGTTTTCACTTGTGCTCCAGAAACTTGCACAGCTTTCTATATAGGTAGCCACTAGGGTACTAACTTATTTATCAGTGACCAAATGTAATAACAAGTTTGAGAATTTCACAGAATGTCACTGTAGCACTAGTTGGTTTGGTTTTGTTTTTTCTTAATTAGGGACAGTAGTTTCAAAAATATGCTTTCTCATCTCTTTCCTTATAAATGTATAGGTTTTCTGTTCAAAGCCTTGGTGTTCCCTCTTCTTGCCTTTCAGTCAGTGTACTCATTTTGTATCTCAGTTTTCTGACTTTAAACAGATCACAAGACTTACAAACCACACAAGAATCTAACAAAGCTTCACTTACCAATATTTTTAAGTGTTTTGCCTTCCTCATATTTTAGGAAGGATGTGCAAGTAAACCAGAACGGATAGTAAATAACCATGTTTCAAGCAGGATCCTGCAGGATTCTTGCAGGAACCTGCAAGTTCTGGACATGACCAGCCCTTGTTGGGCTCAGATTCTTGATGATGATACTGAATGATCTTTGCTCTCTATCTGGCCTGAGTGCTGCTATGCAATATTTTCACGCAGCTTTATTGTTAAAATGCAGGTTATCACGGCAAGTGTGTACTTTGGCAGCTAATTTATCTTGGTTTGTTCTTCTTCTTCTTGCAGATTTATTTGTTTGTTTCATTTTTAAGTGTAGTGTGGCTTTCTGGATACTTCCAACACCAGCAGATGTTGCTTAAGGGAGAAGCTGGACTCCCTGGATCCATCTGTCGTTGTTTGCCCGAATGGTTCTCTGGGGATGTTTCTGTTACTAGTGTTTCCACAAAAGCAGGCCAATGGCTGGCTGCACAATCCCCAGCCAGAAAGTCCCCTTGGCTTCTTTTCATCTAGTCCCTTTCTTCTGACACGTCCAGCTTTGGTGGCTTACAAGGAGTCAGGCCTCCTCCTACAAGAGCTGTTGAGTTCACTTGAGACACTCACGCAATCACGCTGTGTCAAAGTACAATGAGAAGCAGACGAATGCTGGCAAGAGAAAATTCTGTGTAACCTATGATTAAGGCGTTAACAGATCTGTTGTTTATTACTCAATTTTCTATCACAGCAACTAAGATCAGAGGTTTTGCCTTTTATCCTCCTATGAAAACGTTATCTGGATCAAGTTGAGTCATAGTTTACAGATTTTCTGCGGGACTCCCCCCGACGCAGGTTTTTCAAGAACTTGCAAACGTACTTTATTCAGCTGAGCCCTCTATGACCACCTCCTCCCCATTCACCACCTAAATAATTTCTGCACAAGTAAGTCTGGATTTTGTTGCTTGCTGTTTGTTTTGGAGCCACAAGAAACCCATTTGTCTTTGAAAAGCTTAATTTCATTTCAAAGTAATTTTAAATATGCCAGTTTACAGCTGCTCTGGTTTTAATTTTTTTTCTTTGATTTCAATATATTGTCATTTTTACATTTTGCTTGAACAATCCAAAGGGATTATATACTATGAAATAGGAAATTATATACTAAGAGTGTTGCTGTCACAAGAACAGTTTGCTTCCACTATGCAATGATTGGCAATTTGCTCTGTATCCGTGTACATCGCGAGAGCGGACTACTGCAGCTAACCAAAAGTGTCTGTGCGGAGTGCTGCGTGCAGTTCCTTGTGGCCTGAGCGAGCTGGATGTAAACCAGACTGGTCTGGATATCAGGTAGCTACATTAACCAGAAGCTCAGAGCTGTGTTGATAAGTCCTGCAGAGAGAGCAGTTATGGTAAACGCGAGCACAGCGTCACACTGCTGCAGTTTCAGTTTTCGTATCAGCGCTGACCTTCATCCTGGTAGCTCAAAGTGTAAGAGTAGGCAAGCAACTCTCCACACCCATCCATGTAGACATAACCCCTGAGGTATGTATAAGGTCTTTTAATATTCCAGAGAGGGCATCAGTTCCCAAATGCTCCGATTTCTCTGGATTACCAGTTCCCGCCCCTGTCCTTTCTGTTAGATGAAATTCCACCTCTGTCCTGATGCGTGCCCGGACATCCCTACCTCAGTTTGGACAGGCAAGGCTGATAGCTCTTGCATTGCTGATGGGAGAGCACCTGGAAGAAGAGCAACTGGTTCTTATTAAAAACAAACTTCAAGAAAATAGACTACTTATTCAGAAGCCTCAGCTCAGGCTTCCTTGGCACTCCAGCCTACTGCAGCTCCTCATCCAAGGCAGTGCTTCATCTTTTCAATCTTCTTGTACTCTGGGGTATAACAAAAGACTGGGATGTCTCACACTCAGCCATGTCTCAGCTTGTGCAGACTGGGATTGGATAGACACAAGATACAATTTTGCAGGACCGTAAGATGTGTTAGCCCAGTTAGGATGAGCCGGCATTGGGAACCGCAGCCAATTCCTGAAGCACCGGCTGTATCCCATTTGCGGGACTGCTCAGCCCCGCGCTGTTACTGAAGCCTCTTGCAGGAGCTGTGTTACTCCTGTCCTGCTCAGCTGGTGCCACTTCTCTTTTTTTCTGCTCTGACAGATCTGGTATCTCCTCTGAAGAGCAAAAGGGAGGAGACAACACTCATGAGCTCCACAGCTCAGCTCTGCATACCCCACTTTTTCCCCCAGAGCCTATAGCACAAAAAAGACAGCACAGCACATTTTAAAAGAAGGTGGGGAGGTCACAAATAAGCATGGAAGCTGAGGGAACAAAGCCTTGAACGATCATACTAGTACAGTCGATAGACCTTGGGGCTAACCCTCACCCGTAAATCTCTCTATTGCTTCTTGGGAGCCTTTATTTCGCAGTGTAAAAGATGAGATAATGAGCACTTGGAGATATGTTAAAGTGATATCAATCAGTCCGCAGCAATAAAATACCACCAAAGCTCTTTCCAAAGCTACGAAGCTGCACCATGAGAGTCTACCCTAGCTTTTGGTTCCCTTTTTTTTTTTTTTTTTTTTTTTTTTCTATTTTAACATGCAGAACCGAAAGAGATGCTTACCCACAGCAGCAAAGGGGAAGTTGGACAACAGTGAAGAGCCATCACTTATACAATCCAACCCAGAAACAGAAATGAAAGAGATAGCAGAAGACCAAAAATGAAGAAGTGCACGCCCAAGAGCCTGTACCCAGAAAGGTACCTGAAAGGACAGGAAAATCCAGATATCCACCTACTCAGTCTTCATATCATGTAGCATATGACTCAGTTAAGATGGAGAAAATATCTAGACCTGTCTGAAGGGCAAAGAGAAGAAGCTAATCATCCAAATATTCAAGCTCCTCCAGAAGAGAGATTTTAAAAAGTTGTAGAAGACACATCACAAGCACATAAAGCAGGAAGAAATGGATGGAGCTGCTTTCAAATTTTAAGGCATTTCATCAAATTCTACCATCAGAATTTCATCCTGCTTCATCCCGCAAATTGTGTGCAAGTGTGCAAGTGTCTCTGACTTTAGTCTCCTTCTCTGAGGATCAGGGGCCCAGGCAGCAACCAAAATCCACAGCCCCTGATGTGTGCCCGATGCTTCATCTATTCCTCTGTTCAGCTCGTGAATTGAAACCAACAGGACCTCACAAAAATGCCCTCCTATGCCATAGGGATATCTGGGTTCCATGCGCATTGGCAGGTAATCCGAGGCTGAATAAACTCTGGCCAAGAATTTCAGATGGAGGTGTCTGTGGCCCGGCTTCTGAATCTGCATGGAGACAACTGGATAAATGATCAGGTGTGCTGATCATTTTCAAATTGTCACGAAAATTACCCGCACTTCACCAGTCTGAGTATCAACCAACATATTTTTACCTAGGCACGGATACCCTTCGGCACTGGCACATCGTTGCAATGTTGCTGGACGTGCTCATCAGAAAAGATCCATGTAGCAGAGTATATCACCATTTTGGTAGAATCCCATTTAATTGAAAGAAGGCCCATTTATAGTTGTTACTGAAGTAATGGTAGGATTGGTGGGCAGAAAGATTTACAATGAAGTTTCAGCACTCAGAAAAGCTTTAGGAACTTAAGAATGTAGTTTGTGTATCTTTAGGCCGAACAGGGTATTTGGTTGGTCAGCATTCAGTTCGGGCCCATTCATTTTCTACTTCTTCCTCTTTTCTCTGTCTTTCTAATGCATCAGTGGATTGCTCCTGCAGTCCAGGGTGTTTTTGCACTAGATACCTCCTCTTCCAGCAGAAAAATCAACATACAGAATTTACAACACAATTAGCAGCTATCTAGCATGATTCTGTGGGTACCGCACTACACCACCCTGTCAGCAGCCTTGGTTTTCTACCATATTATCATTGAGAGGAGTCCTGTGTTACAAAGTTCCAACATTGCTGAATCAGTCCGGAGTAGGGGGGGGAATAAATATCACACACCTTGCTGTCATACCAAAATACCTATCAGCTACACCAGAAATTTTGCCAGGTTGCCAAACACAGGGGAGGCAATACTACTGTGCTGGCAGCAAAAGGGGGCTGTATCACTGCACCCTTGGGGAATGAATCTGGAAAGTCTGGAGCATACTAGCAAGGCATCTAACAAACACACGGTTGAACAGGAGCAGTTCCCTTCACTGACAGTACTCTTATGCGCAGAGCTAACTCGGTGTCGAAGGCTTCTGCTATGTTGGATTTTGTGGTGGGATTGAGCCCTTTGTGTTGTATCTCCCAAGTTCAGTATGTCCCAGTGGATAGCACCACGTGGGATAGGGCACCAGGACACCGATAATGCATTAGGTGAAGGAACAGCGGTCTGTCACTCAGCATGGAGGGCTTGTGTCACTATATTACAGCCACACAACAACCATTTCTAGCCAGCCTCCTCTGGGTGCCTTCATCTTTTATATACCAAACTTATATGCCAGACACAACTAATGAGGTCATCCCAGATCAGACCAGCCCACTCTGTCTGGTGCCAGAATCACAGTAGGAGAGAGGGGCTATGATATGGTAATTGCATGACACTGATGTAGCCGTAGGGAAACATGAAGCGTGGTCAAATGAATGAGGCTAATGCTTATCGCATGCAACTTTCCAGGTATGCATCCACAGCAACAGTTCACATCGTAGTTCACTATAGTGATACTACAGCTAGCACTACTGCCAGCAAAATACTGCTTTGTTTCTTTTATTAGAGGAAACCAGTAAACCAAAATTATAAGGAGTGTCATGGTTTTTATCATGGCAAAGCTGATAGCAGGCTCTCATTGAGCAAGTGTGTATCATAAATGATGAGCCCGACCAGAAGGTGATCATCCCTTTCTCTGAGAAAGTAACTTCTGGATCATTACATTTAGTTAATAAAATGTAAAATTCTTAAAGAAATTAAGGATATTTTTTCTTAATTGGTTAACAAAAATTATAAGACCTATCTTGGGTTTTAATTTAGGTGTATGATCATATGAGTGTGTCCTGGTTTGGCTAAAACAGGACCATTTCTCCTTTCGGTAGAGTTTTTCCTTCAGTTAAGTTTCTTCTAAGTAACTGCACTTTCTGAAGTTGGCTACAAGTTTTTCAGACAGTGTCTGCTTTCAGGATTGATAACGCTTGATGTTTATAGCTGTTACTAAAGTAACGGTAGGATTCGTATGCAGAAAGGTCCATGTTCATACTTACTCCTGTGGGAACCAATGTCACTGCTGGCTCTCTTACGGTCCACAAGTGAAAAGGTGTAAAAGGGTCACACCTGCGGGAAAGTGCAGATGGGACAGGTGACCAAAAATTGACCCACAAGTTATTCCATCCCATCCACATCATCCTCAGTATAAAGCTAAGGGATCATGGGAGTCAGCTCTTCTTTCATGGCTGGCATCGTTGTGGGACTCTTCTCATTCTCCTGCCTCCGATCCTGGTCCGTGTATTCCTGAATCCGGTTCCTGTCTGCTGCTGAGTCCAGTCTGGAACATCCGGGTGCCCACCCTGCCGCATCAGCGGTGCGAGCCACCACGGCTCATGATCCCGTGATCATCATTGGGAAGCTCAATATTGGTTTTGTTCATTTTTATTTCTATTATCAGTAGTTTTAGTATTAATATTATTATACTCTTTTTCATTGTTACTGTTCTATTAAAGTAGTTTTAATTTCCCAACCTGCAAGTCTCTCTCCCTTTTCTTCTTTCCTTCCCCTTCTGGGGGAAGCAAGGGGTTAATATCTGCCATCCACTTTAAGTGCCGGCCCAGCCTTAAAAGGTGACAGAGTGATTAAGTGAACAGAAAATAGAAGTAAAACAAATAATAATAAAGCAAATTTACCACTGTTTATCTAGAAAGTAAAGTCACGAAGTAACAAGAGTTCACTGAAAATAAATCTTGTAGACAATCTTGAATATGAAAACTCCAATATATCATATTCACTCTGTTTTCTTCATGCACATGTTTCAAAATGCCATAAATAAAATGTTGGAAAAAAAGTCGTGCAATAGCTTGAAGCTGGCATGTACAATAAAGCGGAGGGGAAACCCTGAGCTACTTGTCCTCCCTGCAGGATTGCCTTCAGCACATAGGGCCAGCTGAGTACAAGAGCTGCAAAGTATCAGCAAGTAAAAGACACATCACAGACCCACAATGTGGTAAACCCAGTTTTAGTGTGCTCAAAAATGTATCCACATGATAGAAAGTGTTGAAGTGATGCAAACTCATTTTGGCAGTTCAAGCTTATTGAAACATTTCTGAAAGGACAACTTTTCCCTAGCAGACTCAATGCTGGTATATGCATTGTTTCTGTGCAATCCATCATAACGTCGAGGTAAATGAGGCAATTTAAGGAACACCAGCAAGAATTATCTGGAAGACTGGTTTTATAGAGAAAGGTTAAAGGAGCTTAATACATCTAGTTTTGTTAAAGCAGAGGTAGATGAAGGCATGTCTCCAGCCAGCAAATGCCTAAGTAATCCAAACCTTAAGGATGGGGAGGAAATACTTGGGCTTATACATATGGGAACAAGGAGGAGTAAATGAAAAGAGAGTGGGGGAAGACTGAGTATCAGAAAGTCTGGCTGGCAGTGAAGAGCAGAACTTGTGCAAATTTTTCAGAGGAAGCGGTGGGAATTCTTTTAGTTATTTAAAAAAGAATTTGAAAAATACTAATAAACAAGTTACCAGGAGTAAGTCTGTACTAGCAGGAAAATTGACTGGATGATCCAACAGCCTCGTCTCTCCCCATTTCTTTCTTCCTTGGTTTATTTTCAAACAATTGACCATTTGGTAAAAGCAAAGAGAAAGTAACCTGGGGCACACTCACAACAGAAACCTCAATGCCAATTTAGGAGACTGTATTTCCCACTGTGAGTTCCTGTCCTCTCAGCAGAACCCGAGAAAGGGACACCACGAACATTCCCATTTATTAAAGTGCAACATCACTTGGATTTGATCCATATTCCACAGAAGAGGTAACCACCTGCAGGAGAGACAAGGAGGTTCAAACATTTGAGCATGGCTTTTGGAGTCTCACAGACAACCTCTAATGAATATCAGCAGTTGAAGAGGTTAGGGCTTCTACCTACCTGCTCTACCACTCTCCCAGAAGTTTCTGCCTCCATAGCAAAGGTGGCAGGAGAAAAACCAGACATCTGCATTTTAGCAGTTCTGGTTCCTTGCCCAGAAAAAGCACGTAAACTGTCAGCGAAGGTAACTTCCCTGACAGCTGGAATCTGACGCTTGGGTGTGCATAGGAGGAATACTTTAAACTACCATAGGTTGGTAGATGTTGCAGTCTTTAAATATACACCTTTCCACTGAAGGTAGGGAGAGTGAAGGCAGACAGACGATACCTCTTCTGCCATTACATTTATTTTGGTTTATCATGCTAAGAAAGCTGACAATAGCTGCAGAATTGAGAGAATGGCTCCCCATTTCAAAGTCTTTCTGATGTGTTCTCCAGCAGAACAGGGCATTTCTTCATCTGACGAGTCAGCTGTTGAACTTTAGTGTCTAAGTATTTATGCAATTTCATAGAATCATACAATAGTTTGGGGTGGAAGGGACCTTTAAGGGTCATCTAGTCCAACTCCCCCTGCAGTGAACAGGGACATCTTCAACTCGATCAGGTTGCTCAGAGCCCTGTCCAACCTGACCTTGAATGTTTCCAGGGATGAGGCATCTACCACCTCCCTTGGCAACCTGTGCCAGTGCTTCACCACCCTCATGGTGAAAAATCTCTTTATCTAGTCTAAATCTACCTTCCTTAAATTTCTCTTTATCAACACAAGTACATGTCCATAAGAACTATATTCTATGTCTGATCATAGTTTATTATAAGAAGATGGGGGTTTTTTTAAGTATAGGAATTGTTTTTTAAAAAGCTGTTCAATAGGCTGAAGCAATGCTGCCATATTCAAACATTAATATTTATATGCACTGCATGCATAAACCAAGCAACATGAAGAGCCTCAAACATGTATGAAATAATATAACCCAGATTAATTCAGAAATAAATTAACAGAATGCTTTTTGCTTTATTATTTACAGACATTGAAACATATTGTATTGTTTTTTCCTGCACAGAAAACAGTGGGAGTTCTGGACAAAGATGAAAGAAGAATATGTACTGCGAGCTATTTGTTTTCTACAGATCTAATAATATCTTTTGAAAAAGACATTCTGTATATAGAACAATTAAAAACTGGCCATATTTTAATGCTGGAAGGTTTAAGATTCATACATACCACAATGGTAGGACTCACAGTTGTTCTCTCATTTATATCATGGCCTTTTTTTTTTTAATAACACAGTTGGCATTTCCATTTTTACTCCAAGGCAGATTTTGCCATCCTTACATCTTAGTTTCATTAGAGTTCCCATTCATTTTAGTGGGTAGGATGCTCTACAGCATGAATTAGAGTGAGAAAGTCTGGCTGCTCAGTTGTGCAACGCTGGATCTGAAATACAAGAAATAGAAAATAGCTGACTTTTCTGGAAAAGTAATGCGTGTACAGCAGAAGCCTAGTCAAGAAGGTAAAATCAAGGTCACACAGGGTCCACTGTAATCAAGAAGCAGCAGTAACTGCTGTTTGTCTTTCTGAGTTCTTTAGTTGGATTTGATTGTGCTCTTTGATGTACATACCTATCCCCCACAGAATTCAACATGTGGGCTTCTGTTCACAGCAGTGATCAGGCTTTATATTTACTGTGGTTTGGGTGGCTCTGAGAACTGTGAACAGAGACTCATGCTCCTAAGTCACTGATTCATGTATGTTCTTTTCCAATGCAGCGGTCAGAAGATTATGCAAGTTTGAAAGATTAGTAATTACACAGAAGCGTTTAGCTTCATTCCTCACCCATCTGCTAGAAATGATCGCTGTTGCTGGGGAAGGCTTTGACCCGGTATTTCTAACTTTCCGTTTTTCCCTTGAAAATAAACCTAGTTGATGCTGTGGCCATAGTTCAATAAAACACGTGTCCAGAATTTCAAGGTGTCTTTGAGGTGTTCTGACAATAAAGAACAGTGTATGTTATGATTGTGTAAGAGCCATAACAAATGTTACTATTTTTAGTTAGGCTGTGCATCAGTCAGTCCCTTAAGAGACTCCAGATTTATTACACTATCCAAATCTATTATGCTGTTGTGACAGCTGAAATTCAATCATGTGTTCAAGCGCTTCAAACCCAATGTAACATGTTGATGTGTACAGAAATGAAAAATTCAGAACAGAGCATGGGTGCACCCAACTTCGGTGTTCATCAGTGAACAGAGACCATTTGTACTACAGACTTTTCCCTCTGACGCTTTATCCGAGGTGACTTTCGCAGTATCAGGCCTGATCTTGGACAGCCGATATCCAGAGCGAGCTACGGCTGCTGTTCACACCTCTTACTGGCAGCCGCGCCATGCCGCACGCCTGCTATCAGAGCTCCTTTCAGCATCCGTGAAACGTACCCATTTGCCTGTGCAACACCGAGTCCACTCGACAGCTGCGCAGCCTCATACTTGTAACAGTGTTCTTTTACCCCCTCTGTAAATTCGCTTCATCCATTTCTCGAAGGCCCTATGGCCACCCTCCTTGCTGAAACGGATGGTGACACCAGTATCTTTCCTCAACAGCGCCAGACACCTGGTATCACGCCCTTGCTCTAGCACAGGGCCTCACACTACGCCCGAGGCATGCAATACCGCGCTCTTCTCCGATTTTACTGCTGGTGAGGGACAGGCCCGCGGACAGGCCCGGCCCAACACCAGGCGGGGGGCAGGCGGATTCCCTCACAGAAGGCTACCGACATCCCTGCCCCGCAACGTCTCGTACCTCCAGCAGCGCGGCCACGGGGTGGGAAGCTAAGGCACGGGAAAAGGACACAAACACC
>NW_009595295.1:0-12098 GCF_000690535.1 Cariama cristata | reverse complement strand
AAACCCAAACCTGGTAACGGTGCGTCGGGGGGACGTGCTTGCTCCCGGGCACGGACCTTTTCGTAATGACCGCCTGTGCTAGCTCAGTTGTTCAAATTCCAAGCCAAGGGAAAAACGGCATTAGAAGAAGTAGAGTCATAAATCATGTGAAGGAAAATGATCAGGATGAGCATTGCTCACCGTAATCTTTGAGGAAATCTCTACCTCACCAAGCACTGAGGACCTAAGAGTTGACAGAATCCAGATTTTTCCACCACAGCCAGCAGGAAAGATGCTGGCCTGACTTCCAGAGATGGGAAAGATACACGGTTTTAACTTGAGATCTACAGGTAGATGCGGTATTCCTCTGAACATCAGAGGTGAGGGCAGCCAAGGCTCATGGATATTGGAGAAAATTTGGTCCTGTTTTCTAGATTCCCACAACCTTTTGTAAGCTAAAGAAATTCCACAAGGGAATGTCAAATTGGGCTTTACACTTAGGAAACCATTGCCATACAGGAATGATTTTCTCAGGAGCTAATTTTCTTGGAGAAACAACAGGCAGTTTGACAGTAAGGCTATGTTGTTAAGATCAACAAACAAACAAACAAACAAGGAATTAGAACTAGTTAAATTTTTTTCTAAATTGTCACTGATTTTCATCACCAGAAATACTGGCAGTTCTTCAAACAAGTAGAATGGTCTAAAACTTAAAAAAAATAAGAGCTTAACAAATCAATCCCAACACTTCTTGTGCTTTACTCTCACCCCACCCTGTTGTTATTGATTATCTGTAATGCTATAATTAGGTATTTGAAGGGGCAATCCATCACTGACAGTGAAATAATCTAGCAAGTAGAGCATCATAACAAGATAACCTTTTTGTTTTGAGTTAGATTTTTTTTCCCCTTAGGTCCTTCCTCTAGAATTAAAATGTTCTCCGAAATTAGGCACTTGCTGTGACCCATCCGTAACTCTGATAGCTCCTCAAGATAGCTCAGCTCTTCCTAAATTGTGCAGACCACTAGGTGTGTTGTAGACTGTTGTGCCACATTCATTATCGGTCATTAGATTAGCCCCAGTTCCACATACTATTTTATGTTCTACCAACTGACTTTCAAACAAGGTAATTCAAACGAATCTAGGTTGACCACTCTATTTCTGTACCTGCGCACAGATATTCAGCAACATCAGTATTCTTTTCAGTCCCTCATTAAATGAACTGAACTGTGAATACCAGGCTTCAATTGTGTAGCCTTGAGTGGTTTGTATCTTTTGTGCAGCAGGAGAGCTTTTTCCTGATAAGTCAACAGCTGCAGAGAACCCACATACGTGAAGTGAATTCCTTTGTGCGTCCAGCCTGTCACATTCAGCAGTCTGTCACCAGCCATTGCCACTCTTCCTCTTTATTCCTCTTTATTCCTCTCTGGCTGTTCGGTGAGACCATCTCAGCAAGCATGCATAGATTTTTCACAGTAGCTAGTTTGTGGCATCCAAACTTTTCCTTCAGCATCTGTTTTCAGTTTTCCCACACTGATGTGCATAGTCAACTACTGCATATCGTAGAATCATAGACTATGTCAAGTTGGAAGGGACCCGTAAGGATCCTCAAGTCCAACTCCCAGCTTCTTGCAGGACTACCTAAAACTAAGCCATATACCTAAGAGCGTTGTCCAGACGCTCCTTGAACTCTGGCAGGCTTGGTGCCGTGACCACTGCCCTGGGGACCCTGTTCCAGTGACTGACCATTTGCTCAGTGAAGAACCTTTTCCTGCCTGGGGACCCTGTTCCAGTGACTGACCATCTGCTCAGTGAAGAACCTTTTCCTAATGTCCGATCTAAAATTCCCCTGACGCAGCTTCATTCCATCTCCTCGTGTGCTAGAGAGAGGAGATCAGCACCTCCAGCTCTGCTGCCCCCTTGAAGGAGGTGTAGACTGCGATGAGGTCACCCCTCAGTGATGAGGTCACCCTTCAGCCTTCCTTTCTCCAAGCTGAAGAAGCCAAGTGACTTCAGCTGCTCCTCCTAAGTCTTGCCCTTGAGACTCTTCGCCATCTTGGTTGCCCTCCCCTGGGCACACTCTAATAGTCTGATGTCCTCCTTCTGTTGAGGTGCCCAAAACTGCACCCTTGAAGTGGGGCCGCACCAGTGCAGTGCAGAGTGGGACAATCCCCTCCCTCGACCAGCTCGCTGTGCTGTGCTTGATGTGGCCCTTTTGGCTGCCAGGGCACACTGGTGGCTCATGTTCAACTTGCCATCGACCCAAACCCATAGACCCAACGACTTGCCATCAACCCAAACCAACCGGTGGAGCAGTAGGTCCTTGTTTGTCAAGATCAAAGTACAAATCTCAGGCAGAATAAGAAGTGTGTGGACAACCTGCAGTACTGTAGAAATGAGTTTGTCATATCCTCAACCATTTCACTGCAAACTGAACAAGTATTTTTATAGTGCTTCCCCCCCCTCCCAATAGCGGGTCTTGGACTTTCTTTAGAAACCGGACAATACTATCAGTAGCTGCTGACGGAAAGCTTTTCAAGTAGATTTTAATATGTTCTTCTGAGTTTTGCTGCTTTATATCAGACAACATCCTTCATTGCTTGGAATGTATTTCCTTTTCCAAGGAATTGGATATGCCACAGTATTAGTTTGTTGGTGTTACTTGCCAGCTCTGGGTGACCTGATTAGCCTTTTAATCGCTCTGGCTGTCAGATCTGGGAGGGACTGATGCCTTCGTCTAGATTTCTTCCTCTCCTACCCATGCCAGAAAGTGATCATTAGAGGAAGAGTCATGATCAAAAAAAAATGGAAAATGGGTTCTTTGGCTGAGCTGGAAAGAGGTGGTATTTAGGAACTGGAGATTACATTTAGGAACTGTAAAGTTTGATCTATGGCATAAACAAATTGTTCTGATTAAGATGAAATACCATTTTCATTAGTTTCATTCATCTGAGATGATTTTAGCTTTTATTTAAGTTTTAAAAATGTGTTTGATTTCATGACTAGAAGGGACTGGGACCTGGGCTGCACAGTTAGGGCATGGATCATTTTGACCGAGTGCATGTTTTTTTTTAAACTACAATACTGTTACCATTCATAGTGTGAATACTCTTTTACTGTTACAAAAAGAGTTATATTGATGTGGTTCATACAATTTCCCTAAATGGAAGCCTATATATATGATGTATTCAGTGTACGTGCATCAGCAGAATCATACGAACCATACCTACACAAGAAGGATGTACTGATAATGCTATATAAAAAAGTTTTGGTAAAGCTGTACAACTTTTATGGATACCCTGGCCTACACTTCAACTTGCTTATGTACACAAAAAAAAGATCAACATGGAAAAAAAACCAATCAAAAACTAGCTTGAAAAGCAGAGAAAGGGATGGGATTTTGATTTCTTCGTAATTGTTTCATAAAAAATAATCGATATGCTAGTAGGTAGTGTAGTCTGAGTTGCAATGTTTTCATTACAAATTAAATTGGTATTGGCCAGCAGAAAAAAGCTTGGGGCAAAGCTCATAGGATTGGTACAGCAGCGCGGTTAAAATAGAAAAAGAGCTTCTGACCTCTTAAAAAGCAAAGAAACAAAAGAAAATTAAAAAAAGCCCCCAAACCTCTCATTTTATTAATAAGCAGATGTATGGAAAAAAGGGCTATTTTAATACGTTTTCAAGCTGTGTTCTTAGGACAAATCATAGTTAATATTTCCATCCCTCCTCTTCATCCCAGACACTCTTAGGGTGGCTAGTGCATGTGTTTAAGTTTAGAAATGAGAAAGGAGACTTCCTTCAATGTGGTGATGTCGCTTTGTGTCTGTACAGTTAATTTCCTCTGTACAGCCTTTAGTGTATGTCCCCCAGATGTCATCTGT
Organism: Cariama cristata; assembly: GCF_000690535.1. Taxonomy (NCBI): domain Eukaryota; kingdom Metazoa; phylum Chordata; class Aves; order Cariamiformes; family Cariamidae; genus Cariama; species Cariama cristata. Next base: position 8,238 of record NW_009595295.1, on the reverse strand, counting down.
CGTGGCCTCGGCCTAAACCCTTATTTTCATGCGATTTGTTTTGCCTTCTGCTATGTCTTGTACTCTTCCAGGTTTGAGCCAGGTTGAATTTATTTCAAGAGAAATATTTAACAGAAAATACGTGAAGTATTCTTTTGGAGAGAGGGGGGAGAGCAGGGCTGGTTGGCAAGCTCAGCCTCCAGGGCTGCCAAACCCAGCCTCTCTACGCCTAAGGGATGTTGATGGAATATTGACAGACCCATCATCGTTCCAGTGGAAGGAACTCTTGCTTCTCAATTGAGTACAGCAGTATAGTTAATTTAAATGTCTCTTTAATCAATCTTTCTCACAGTCTATTCTGCGATTCTTATACCATCTGAACTAAGTTGCTATTCTAATTAATTTCTCTTGTCAGTACACATCTAACGGGGTACCATTATGCCCGTATTACAACTGGGAAACTGAGGCCCTGATATTTTTGGCTGTGTACTGTTTTAGACTGATTTGAAAAATTCTAGATGGTTATTTTATGTGTCAAGTCTCCAAGATTTCCTTCATAAACTGGTTGGAATTTGCTGGTTTGGAAAGGGTAGCAAAATAATTTTTAAGACAAAGGCAGTCAAAATGAATACAGAATAGAGACTGCAGGCTCACATGCACATGCTGCCAGAGTAGTCTAAAAGCAGGATTTCAAGGCCTGTGCTGTAGTACGTTGGAAAAGTTATAGCACCTCAGAAGGGTAGTCCAAGAAATAGTAGTCTTCAGCTACTCTGCAGGAAACGCTAAGCACAGGGGTATAGCTAACATCTCTCTTCCCCACAGAGTTCAAAGTTTTATACAGCTTCTTCAAGGTGCATAGCAGAATGCATATTCTCCCTCCCAGATTATTATCCTAAGAAAATCTCTTCTCAAAGAGAAATGAACTCAGTCGCTTCTGTTAGCTTCGTTACTCCTTTTTCTACTCCATACATTTGTGAAAAGGTATCCACGCTCTGGGTCTATATGCAACTTTTTTCTTTGGTGGAAATAAACAATTACCTTTTTTTCCCTGTTTTCAGAAACGTCATCAACTCCGAATATTTTTCCCTCTTTTTTCAAGGTGGGCAACTGATTCCCCTGTGAATTTTAGATATACTTTCTAAACTCTTTTTATTCTGAGCAATAAACCTGCTTTTTAATACGTTTTTTCCTTTCCACACTTGAATATTTTATTTACGGTGTGAGTGAACTGAAAGAACCTTTTTCCTAGGCCATCAGAACCCATTCTGGGATTTGAAAGGATAGCAATTTTGAGTGATATCACACCTTGTTTTATTTCCTTAATATCTTTTTTTTTTCCCCTGAAAATTCAATATTAACATTATTGCATCCATATTGTTCTCATTTTTGACAAATTCCATACACACATGGATTATTTATCATCCAGTATCAACATGTCAGATCGAGTATGATTAAATCAAAGAAGAAAACAAACAAAAATTAGAAAAAGTCCTACTGTAAACAGCTCTGCAGATTCTTTATTGTAGTATCGATTTTAAGCAGGTCTCCTCATTGATTTCAATGCGGAGTTTGGTTAAAAATCGATAGTATGAGATGGCCTCCTGATTGTACCTTAAAATTGGTACAAAGACAATGGAAGGATTTTTATGGGAGGGAGGGACTTTTTACTAGTACCGTTAGTGTGATATTCTGATCCTTGTCACTTCTGAATAAGTTTTCCTTTGGCATATCATGCAGATGATGCACACAGAGAACAGGCTGTATGCACGTAATCCATACCTTCCTTCATGCAGGAGTGAACGGCTTTCCACATCTTCCTGGGATTGGGATTGATTTCTACATACGCAAAGACCCTTGGGAGAACTGGAAGTGAATAAGCGGTAGAAACAGGCACTGACTTAGCCCTCATTTTTCGACAAATTTGGAGATGCAGAACACCTAATACCCTTTAGCTATTCCTGTGGATTGGTGTGATCTGCCACAGGAACTCCGGTCTGTTCTGTGCAAGCGGGCAGCTGGCCATCCCCAATGAAAGGGTCTCTTAGAATTATATTTTGCTGAAGTCCTTGGTTCACAGAAAATTATTAACTCAAAGGAGCAACGTCTTTCTCATCATTGACTTCAGTGCAGTGGCTTCAGATTTGGCCTTAGTTCTGTAGTCATGCTTTACAGTCATCGTTCCAGTTCTGTGTTTGTGTTAAACAGAGCAGGAGATTCATTGTAAAAGAAGATGGCAGTTTTGAAAGCTTCAGTGCATGTAGAAGAAATATGAAACTTCATCCATCCATCCAGCCTTTCATTCGTCCGTCCATCCATCCATCCATCCAGGTAAAGCTGGCTTCCTCCAGATGAGCTGTGGGATGCAGCGAGGGAGAGCAGGGAAGCCCAGCCATGGGCTGTAAGGGGCTTGGGAGGCTGCTGCAGCTTCTGGTTACCAGTGCGCGACGCGATTCCCGCTCTTCTCTTGGTCCCCCCATGTCATGGCCTTTTGTGATACCCAAAAATAGAAACAGAGACTCTGTTCATTGACTTCTGTGGAATCAAACTGGTGCATACTTTTTTTTTTTTAATCAAAGCTTCCAATAAAGTTCAGAAAAACACTAAAAAATGTATGGAGTGGTTTTGCTGATGCAAGCATATTTACCTCAGTCCTGTTTGTAGCAATGCTTCAAGTAGTCTTAGGTACAATATATTTGCTATTGAAGTGAGAAACTCAGTAGAGAGCGAAAAATAAATCCTGCAGATAAATGGATCTACAAATGAATTATTAGAATAAAATTACGGCTAATGATCCAATAACCTCTGACTACTGTAGTATGATAGGACATGAAACATACCTTCAAGGTATGCAATCTCATGGAGCTCGGGTTGTTATAATAAGATTAACTGACCAAATTTCCTCCTTACTTTTAATTCTGTGCTTTTCCTAGCAATTCCAGAGGAATTGTTGGATAGCTTTCAAATTTTTCATACATTTAAACAGAAATAAACTCTGAGGTTTGATAATTCATGTTGCTAAGTGTTATGATTAACTTGGAGGCCTTGAATTTAACATTGAAGGGTTACAATTAGATGAAGGCATTAAAGTGCATTTCTCACGATAAAGTATAGCAGAATTTTTGTAAAACGTGGAGTCTTTATATGGGTTGGCTCCTTTGTAATCAATGGCTTTTAAAAACTCAAGAGTTTATTTTCTTCCTTGTATTTGTCTGTGAAATACTAAAAGATAAATTCCCTCCAGATGAAGATTTAGATCTTGGAGTAAGTGAGCAGTGGAATGTTTTCTCTCCCATGTAAACACATGCGCGCACACGCCTGCACATGCACACACAAACACATATGAGAACTAGTCCTTGCTTTTAGTTCATGAAATGTTTATTTCAGGAACTTGGAACTGTGCAGAACTTGAACCGCTTAGGCATTTCAAGACCGCTAGGTGCTGCCTAGGCACTGCAGCAAACCTTGCAGTCTCCTAGAGCAAGTGAGAGGAGATACGTGAATTATTCATAGTATCAGACCGACTTTGAGGCCTTTTGCTTCCCAATGTATTCTGAACCACTGAGAGCAAAGCTAAAAATACGGCAGAGAACTTATGTTGTGTAATTAGGAGAAGCATTTCCTCGGCCACTTAGTTTTGAGCACCTAATTACTGACATGGTAAATGAAAGGTATCAAGAAAATCCTGCAAAAAGCCTTTCCAATATTTTAAGAAAGGAAAACACAAAAAGCTCTCATATTCTGGTCTGTCTGGCATAGGAGGGATTTACTGTCAGGCGATTACTGAAAATTGAAAAATGTAATTAAGCTTGACTTAAAAGTTTTTAATCTCACTTTAGCTCTGATGCTAATTATCATCTTAAATGTGACATCTATTGTTTTTTAAATAACACGCGAAGAGCTGGGTTCTTACAGTTAACACTCAATCCTTCCTAATGTGTTTCATTACCTGCTAATTCTGTACATGCAACTGCAGATTAAGGACAGACAGGAAGAGAAGAATAAAATTTTCTACATGGTTACAATGGAAAGAAATAATACAAATCCCTGGCTTGAAACAAGGCTATCCCTGACAGTTGTAAATATGGTTAATATGTGATGCTGATGCCACCAGCCACCACAACCTGCGAGTCACCTACCCACAGAGACATGGAGGCTCCTGGCTGCACGGAACGGCTTGGAAACCTTCGTGATTTTGCTGTGCTTAACAAACCTGTATTGCTGTCCGCTAGAAGATGGGCTGGTTTGAAAATGAATACGGGACAAGAAATAGAAGTAAAGGGCATGGATAGCGTGTCTTTATTAGCGTATTATGATAAATGCAACATGGAAATAAAATGTGCAGTATGCAGAAAGCAGGGTTATCGCTGCTACAGGTGTTTGATACCACTGTTCTCTTTTCTAAGGAAGAAGAGTTGCCGTTTCATTCTGCCTTTGACTCAAACAGACCATTTTTTTCAGTAGAAGGAATAACAGAGGTGCGAAACGAATGTTGAAAGGCAGACTCGGCATTATCAAAAGTTTTTGCAAAGTTTTAGATAAAAAGTTGCAAAAGAACAGTTGTTCTCCCCATGTCAGTAAAATGACCCTAAGAATGAAGCTGTACACACATTGTTTTCAAGGTCTGGAAAAAATAATAATGCTCGAGTAAACAATAAAGTGTAGTAAATTAGTAGCCTAAGTGAAGAGACTGATCACTTCTGTAAAGTACCTATCTATTAATACCTCGTGTAAAGATTGTCTTAAGGAATATGTGGTCAGGTGACAGAATGCCCAAGGGAGCAGGCTAGTGGTAAGAGCGTGGGTAAGATTGTGAAGCAGAGCTTAGAAACCATAAACCCCTGCATGTTCAGCTTTTGGTTTCCCCTCTCTTTAATTGCAAGGTGCAAATTATGTATCCCAGAATGATGTTATGATCCAGAAAAATGTAATGTGAATCAAAACACACTCAGTGTTACATTTATCAGTGGGAAATCCCAAATCCGTTTAAGCTAATGGGAGGTTATTTTTCTCTCCTCTAATCTCAGTGTAGTGAGGCCTCACCCATCCGTGCTTTGGCCGTTCTTTCACGTTAAGTGCGGGCTGCCGGCAGTTTTGTGGAACAGGCACGACATTCCCATCCATGTTTCCGAACCCCTTGTTTTTCACAGCCCCTGCCAGGTTTGGGGCCAGACAGTCGCAGTGCTCGCCGCTGCAGGTCTTCTCTCCTTTCGCAGAGCAAGAGACTTGGCATCAGCTGTTCGTACTGGCAGCGTCATCTGATGTTTATACAACTGTGGTCAAAAGAAAAATGGTCTGTACTGGAGGTGGGAACAGTCAAGCTCTTCTGGTCCATGTCACTATTTTATTGTACTGCACATTTTGTTTCCCAGCAGTAAAAATGAGCCTGGTTTGGGGAAGACTCTAATTGTTTGCATCATTCCCTTTTCTGGGAAATCTGTCAGAAAAACAGCTGTAAATCCTGTCTGAGGTACTGAAGAGGTACTGGTGGCGTGGCCTTCCCCAATGAACAGTGACCAGCTGTGTGCTGTCGAAGCTTCAAACTCCAAATTCCTGAAAACCCAGGGGCTATTTAACGGTGTTCTTTCCAGTCACACATGGCAAGCTTGACCAAACGGCCTCCTTAGTGCTTGTCACTGTTCAGAGATGAGTGCGTAAATGCCAGGCTTGTGTCCGATCACACAGTTGCCCAAGGTACAAGGTGTAGACCTTTATTTGTAGTGCAGCTGGCTTCTTTATGACAGTGATGCCAAGGTCACTGTAACAAACATCTCATTTTCTGGATAGAACAGAACATTTACTCTACCTAAGGAAGGTGGAAAGGACAATGTCTGGTAGCATCTTCTAAAATTATATTTGTATCAATAATTCACGTGCTGTTAAAGGTCTTCTTGAAATGATACTAAATAACACTGATTTTCAAATTATCTTGGTAACCTGAAGACATTCCAGTGAGGATTTCCAGCGTTGTTCCAGAGAAAGTGAAGGAAACTCAGGAATCTACTTATTTGCTAAAATCCCGTAAGAAGTAACAAAACAGTTAATTTTGTTGAAAATAAAATTATAAACTGTCAATCAACATTGTTTCGTAGAAAGTAGATCTTTCTTTCCGGACAAACTCATCATGTTTATTTTATGGTGAACTGTGGATCTGATGGAACAGGCAGTTGTATTGGTACAGTAGCGTTGGATTTTTCCAGTGAGTTTGATATAATACTGCACATTCTGAATAAAAGATGTGACTCATGTGGGACAACCGGCGTGCACAGCATATAGATTTAAAACTGGATTACTGCGAGGCCTTGAAATGCAACTGGGACCAGGCTGACAGAGCTGGGTGTCTCCAGCAGGTTCCAAAGGGGTCATTAAAGTACTTGAATGCTCTTTTTAAAATCAGTTCTGCAGGTGATGATACAGAATCTTCGCCTGTGTGGTTTAAAGATGACATAAAGATTGATCAGGAAGTAGGTAATGAATACAAGTTGCTTTAAGAGAGGGGACTTGGTTACCTAATTAAGTGCAATTACCCAGTCCAAAGAACTGTGGTTCAGAAGAACCACATCTGTAACCAGGGGTCACTACAGGGCACAGCAAAGTCTGAGCCAGCACCGAGTGCTCTTCAGCAGGGCTAGTTTGTCTTGGCACGTGGTTTTGGCTATGCTGTCCTTCGTATTCGAAGTAGCTCTTTAGGGGCCACGCAGGTATGTCTGTAGGGCATCGTGTAGGCTGGCTTACTCTCTCGCTTGGTAGATGAGTGGCTCAAAGAAGAGTTGAAAGTCCACGGTAGGTGACCATCTCACAATCAAATATTGATGCTACGTTTTAGGAAGAAGGAGTGAAGGGAAACGGGGAAGTGACTTTGCCGGTACACAGATCAATACTAACAGCATTGCTAGAATACTGTCTTCATTTTTCACAGCTACACCATGAAAAGAGTGTGGAGATGTGGTTGAAAGATACAGAAAGGTAGAGCGCAATGTCATGATGAGGTCTGTAGGTATCTCTGCTTGGATTATTGGCTTCTAACTTTTAGGCAGTTTGAAAGAAAGCAGAATGCCTTTCCACCATTGGCCCACGCTCATAGCTTCGCTTGCGTGGACTGTTCACGCCTCGGTTAGAAAAAGTCTGAGCTAAAAGTATTCAGCATTGTTCTGAGAATCACATCCCTCTGCTCTCCAGTTTGTGTCCCGAAGCAGGGTTTCTCTCTTTAGGCAGTTGGACTAGGTGATCATTGTAGGTCCCTTCCAACTGAAATATTCTAGTCTAGCCTAGTCTAGTCTGTTCTTCAGGGTTCACCCCATCGTTGGTCCTCTTTCCTTGCGCTTTCTCTCCCTCGTTGGCTTCTTAAATGGTCCTTGTCTGGTGAGCTTCTTTTTATGAAAGGCTATTGCCTACCTAGAACAAATATCAGAGAAGATGAGCAAAGGAGATTAACTAAATAAATCCTGCAGAGGCAATTGCATAATACTGTGTTTTTAAAATTTAAACCTGAATTTTTTAGAAAAGACATTAATCATTGCATACTATTCTAATACCCTCTGTAATTACCTTTTCGTTTTCACTGACTTCACTGATAGCGGAGGGTGGACCAGTAGTGATCTTTGGCTACATAGTGTTTTTTCGTTTCAGTGAAAGGACAATAGATAATTATAGCTTATTAATGGACAAGAGAACAATTATATACATACAGGAAAAATGTTAGGGTCTCGTTCAAAGCTGGAGAGGGATAATTTTCAATGCATAGAGGCATTCTGGTTTATGGAAAGAGTTGTTGGGTTTTTTTTCCCCTAAACACTGGTTCTGCAGGGGCTCAGTAATGTTTCGCACACTGCATTGTTTTGTTATTTAGCACTGTGTGAGGCTTTGCAATTTATGGAAGAGGAAATCTACCAACATTCAAAGCAGTTTCTGAATTGTTTTATTGACTCTAGTTCAGGCGAGTCTATCTTTTTCCATTAACTACAGATTTGAAAACAGGAATTTTAAATGCGACGTAAAATGGCCCGGCCACTGGAAGACTCTTGCAATCTGCAAGCATCCCAAATGACATTTCAACATGGGCTTTTGCTTTTTTTAAAGATCATTTTTTTTATAGAACTCCAGTAGCAACAGGTGTTATTTGAATTTAAATGGTTTCCAGAATGTTTAATAAGTCTTGTGGCTCAAAAAAACTGTATATATCGCATTAATAAAGCTAGACCACCTACCTCCTGCCTTGATCGATACATCAGTTGTTAGGGAAGGGATAAAACTGTGCTGTAA
>NW_009595294.1:0-542 GCF_000690535.1 Cariama cristata | reverse complement strand
AAGCTCTAGCCTAACAATAGCTTTCTTCCTTGATATCATTGTTTTCCGAGAAATTCCTGGACGTTACTATTTTCTTCCAGGGCTCTTACAGGAACGGCAGATGGCATAGCTGAGGTTCGCTGCCCAAGCACTGGAGTCTTAGTGTTCTTGTGGCTGTGGAAGTGCTACCCAGAGAAGCTCCAGCTTAGCAGTAACTTTGCTCGTTGACGTCATTCATCTGGGAGCAATCCCTCGACGTTTTCATGTTGAGAGCTGTCCCCTGGCAGGAAAGGCAGATCGCATGGGAGTAGTTGTCTCTTTTTCGAAGCATTAGAGTGCCTGTGTTGTAGAGGCTGTGGAAGTGCTACGCAGAGAAGCTCTAGCCTAGCAATAGCTTGCCTCTCTGGCATTATTATTTTCCCAGAAATTCCTGGACGTTACTCTTTTCTTCCTGGGCTCTTACAGGAACAGCAGATGGCATGGCTGAGGTTATCTGCCTTCCCAAACCCTAGAGTGCCTGTGTTGTAGAGGCTGTGGGAGTGCTATCCCCAGAATCTCTACCC
>NW_009595293.1:0-17303 GCF_000690535.1 Cariama cristata | reverse complement strand
GGCTGCTGTTCTGAGGGGAGGTCAGCCCGGAGGGGTGCTGACTGCTGCATACGGACTAGGTGACCCTGCCCTTCCTTTGGCAGCGTTTTTATGTGAAGGTACCTTTTCTGCCATCCTTCCTCTGCTGGCGGACTTAGCACTGAGGTAGATGGAGCAGGGCAGAGCACCCCAGCACCCAGGGAGGGCCTCACCTTCTGCTCCCTCACGTCTCCTTCACACGGCCACTGCCAGGAAGCACCAAAGTGCTTGAAAGGTTAACTCGTACCTCAACTGTAGGCACTACTAAATAAAGGCTCTTAATTTTGTGCTATTTAGAAGGGCCTCAGTATTTATTAAGTAGTAACCAGAGTATTTTGCATTAATTAGAGCAGCTCCTTAGAGAGACATTACAGCCAAGACTAATCTTACACCACAGGAAAATGCTCAGCGTTCCCTCTCCCCCAACTACCACAGCCACAGACAGCACAGACCACCCGCACATACTGGGCTTGTTTGTAAACATTAATCGCTAAGCATTTTTCCCAATGATGAAATCAAGGCACCTGGGGGGGCTGCACCTTCTATCCTCCTTGGTTGCTTTAATGGCTATCGGACAGACAACAGGTGAATAAGGAGGGATTGAGCCCAAAACTTGGACCCTGTTCTACTCCTAGGCATGCCCAGCTGCCCTGGCCTCGGAGGCATGAGGTGCTTTCTCAGCCTTTAAAACCCGCCAGTTTGTCTAGCGCCTGCTGGAGGATTTGGGAACTCTTGCTCCCAATACCGTTCCCCTGAGCAGACCCACATGTTAGTTCCATGTTTTAACAGCCTAAGCTACTAACTACAGGGCACTTTTATTCCTACTATCAGCAGTGCTGCTGCACTACCAATTCAACATGAAACAAATACAAACTCAAATGAAATAAGCAAAAAGACACCAAAGCCTCTGTTTTGGAATGCCTGAACATGAAAACACACTACGTCATCCAGCTCCAGCCAAAAATAGCTGCTTTAAAAGTTAAGTCAATGTTAGGCCAGACATGAAACTCCGCTGCAGGCTATCAAGGCGGACGAAGCACCCATTTCGGAGCAGGGAAGACAACGCTCCATCACCAGCCGCAGATGGCAACCATCTCTTCAAACAATCGCAAGCCCACCTCTTCCACACCATAAATGTGCAATTTTCTACCAAATAGAGCAATATCACCATCTGATTCTCTCCCACCTCTTCCCATATTTCTCTTTGGTGTAGCCTTTGTGGCTCTGGCTGGCAAATTTCACTTGTAACTCCTCAGCTTACTGATGGGAGGTTCCTGGCAGCAGAGTACTTGAGAAGCTGAAAGGTGCAGTCAGCATCCCGGGGCCTTTAAACAATGTTATTGCCTCGTCCCCTGGAGATTTCTCTCCCCTCAGGCTAATGGAGGATGGACAGTTCCCCGGGCCTTTCACACTGGAGTGCTGAACCCGTGGAAACACGACTTGCATAATTTTTCCCTGTGCTCTCGCCCCTCCTTAGCTTTTCACAGGGTCGGGCTATTTAGACCAGGGATAAAACTGCTCACACACAGAGCAGAAGGATGGGATAAGGCCTGCATGGGCCTGCTGAAGAAGACCACAAACGCACAAATAGTTTGTGTTTCCTCTTCATTTGTGCTTCATGTACTTGAGCCCTTGCTGAAGATAATTTCATAATTAACCCTCATAGTTTGCAGGTTAAGGAAGTTCTCTGGAGAATACACAAGAGGATCAAGAGAGGGTTGATCCATTACATGTAATTGGGCTCTGAATTGCCGTTTTGTTGGTGGTTACGAGATCTCTGACAGAGTTAGAGTGGAATTCTAACAGATACGAAAGCAGACATTTATGATTTCTACACCTGCAGAAAGTTGTTAATAGTCAAGTTCATTTCTTTATTGAGCTACAGCTTCGTCATCTTTGCTAGACCTAGAAGAGTCAGGTATATCCAGAGGCTCTGAGAAGCAGACATACTCCTGAATGTACATGGGGACAAGCTGGACCACATTGACCTCTGCTAGCCAAAGGATGTATTTTTAAAGTAATTTTCAACCATTCATGATTTGCAAGACTGGCACCAGTATTTTCTCTTGGAAAATAACAGGTATCTTTTATGTCAGACACGCAACTCCTATAACAGACAATTCTACAGGGAGGGAAGAGCTTGTCCCTTCTTGCTTGCCTTGTCACTGCCGAGTTTTCTTATCTATCAGTCATACAGTCCTCTAGTCACAGCATGATCACCTGAGTCATGCTTGCAAATGCCTTATACAGTAGGTGTGGGTTTCAGGGTAAAATTTTAATTGCATTAAAAACCACAGAAACTTCCTAGTGAATTAAACAGAGCAAGGGTTTCACAATCAAAGTTTTTCAGAACATTCAGATGGTTTTCTAAGTAGGTAAGTAATTTGCCTTTCTCAGTTTGGGGTCACAATCAGTCAGTGGATATGGTAGGTCATATACAGTATGTACACAGGTGCCTTAATGCTGTGTGGTCATGGGCAACTCTGAAAACTTTGGAAAATGTCTACATTCTTTTTAATTTTTTCCTGAACTGTTAGTGTAGTGATTTCAGACCATAACCCAGAAAGAACTGGCCAAGGAAGGGCTGAACCCAGACTATTGGCTACTGTGTTCCTCTTTGCCTTCATCAGAGGAGTGTGGGGTTTTGGGGTTTTTTTTGTGCTTGGAGGAAGAAAGGACAGCTCAGAATCCATTTTTTTTTTTCAAGCTGCAAACTAATCTATCTGAACATTTTAATTCCTTTTGCATCAAAACCACATTATCCAGTTTTCAGCTCATCAGTAAGACCGCAAACATACTCCCTCCATTTCAAATAACAAATCAAACACTGGAGATTCTCCAGTATTCAGTTCTCCAGGATTGTTAAGTAAAGCATATGCGCTGTGAGTCTTTTGATAAAACCATCAGAGTTACTAACACTGGATTTTCTTCTGAGAGCAGTGCTAAAAGAGGTAGATGAACTCCTGTGATGGAATTTAACTAATGACCTCAAACCTGACAGTATTGGGTCATGTCTGCATCATAGCAATGTTAGATTTGATGTAATGGGGTGAAGCATTTGTTAATTTTCTGTAGCACTTCTACATAGGCAAAAACCCAAGAAAGCATAGTTATACTGATATTAAAGCTGTTGGTGTCTTCACAGGGAACTTACACCAGAAGTCATATCAACGAAGGCCCATTTTGTTAGCATAATCTATTTCAGTAGGAAGAGGCTTGCTGGCCCAGCTGCCATGGAGAACATACACACAGACACTTTTTTCCCAGTTGCTGCCCAGGTAATGGTGTAGGCATTCACCCATGGATGCCAGCAGCCCCAAACAATCCAGAGTGAATTTAGCTAAATCAGAGCCATAGGACTGGTTATGTCCCCACAGGACAGCCAGCAAGTCCACAGAGGAGCAGCAGAGTACAAGAGAGCTGAAACTCCTGCTCTGCTCCCATGCAGCCAGCACTGGCCAGCACAACCCAGAGAATGGGCACCACCAGCTGGAATCGGGCAGGGGTTGACTACTCTGGAAATTACCTTACCCTCTTCCTCACCACTTCAGTGAACTCAATGAGGCACAATTAACAGTAAACTCCATTGTCTATGCATAGTTACATATTACACATTCTACTACTGCCTATAGATAGTTACATGTTAAAAATCCCATTACTGTAAGATGGTTTGAGATATGCCTTTTGAAACCACTGGCTCATCTTCCAGAGCCTTGGTTTTGAGGAATTTTGGGTAGGTTTTTTTTTTTCTTTTTCCAGTCAGAAGATACACAAAGTTCTGCTGCCTTTTTATCAGCTTGACATTGCTCTGAGATTTTTCCACAAGCTCAAGATCAGGCTGTTTTGAAGTCATCGCACAGGAATCACCAGGAACACCTACTGCATGTTCAGATGAAGGCTCTCAATTGGAAAATAAACCCAGTTCTGTCTGTAGCACTCAAATTCTATCAAACTGGTCCACTTTCTCTATCCGCAATTGATGTGTCTGAGTTGTGTATCAGAGAATGTTTTTCTCCTAACTGGCCACAGGCATAAATTATAAACCAAAACACATTTCTAAAGTGAAGCAAAGTCTTGTCAGACCACAGAGGCTCTGACTGAGACATCAGATCATGCAGCCATCCAGAACATTAGAAAAGAAGAAAACACATGAGACATCTAGCACTCGATCATTCACTAGCCCTCCGTTTGCAGTAAGGGCTGTGTATATCTAAGTGCTGCTTTTTCTTTTGTTCAAAATATTGAAAGTCCCTCGACATTTTTCTATTTTCCTGAGCATTCTCCTTTGTCAGCTCCTACAACTAAATAAAGCAATTCCAAACTGTTTCTCGATGATCAAGCTCTGGGTGATTTTTTTTTTCTTCTTTCGAAGTAAAGAGATACTGCTTAAAAGGACAGTTTTGGGGTCAAATGCCGCTGCAAAGAAACTCAATGGGATGAATTTGGGTCAGTAACAATGCGTTCCTTAGTTCTCAATGCAAGTCAGGGAGGTTATGGTTCTGTGAATGTGGATGTGGCGCAGTTGGGTAGGAGGTCAACAGCACAGAGTTAAGTACTATTTTCAGCATTGTCCTCTCCTTCAGCTTTTGAGGATACAAAGCAGTAGCTGTCAGTATTCATCCACTTTAGCTCTGGAAATACCTATTAGAAAGGCTGGGAACTGATCTTGTAGAAAACCAGTAAGCATCACTATATAAGCCTGGATCCTCAGAGTATCCTGACACGAGGTGGAATTCCTTGTATCTCTCCGAACAGCAACAGTAAAAGCCCTTCTCCCGGAGTGGCGGATGCAAATGATGCCTGACCACTTCTTCACAGCATCAGCTGAGAGCAAAGTCTGAGCTGCCCCTTGCGCGGCAGACCTTGGAGCGGTGTTTTGGTCATTTGTTTTGTGTTAGCTCAGGTAATTCATGCACCAGAAAAGAGCATGCTGTAGCAGCACAAGACTTCAGAGAGGCTAATATATTTCAAAGAAGCTCCAGACCCTGGCCTCTCTCTGGGCCTTAGAAAATGTTCCACTCTTCCAAGCATGACACATCATACACCATACCCTTTCTCCGTTTGCAATAGTAAATAGTAATTGTAATTGTAAATTTGAAAAGGGAAAACTTCTTTCTTAGAAATATTTATTCATTCTGCCTAAACCTTCTCTTGACTCTGAAGAAATTATGATTGACTCATATTGTCTGTATGGAAGGAAACCCCCCTAAATTATTGCTTTAACTATAATAAGTTGACTGAATAAACACTAATCTCTTTAGCAACCTACCAAAATCTTCCTTGTGTGCTCCTTATTTCAACCCAGCTGAACTGGTCTTGTTTTAGTTATGCAGAGCAAGACCATCAAACAGAAGTTCATATAAAAAGTTCCTATGCCGCTAAATTATGTATGCAAGTATCTACTATGTGCACAAAAAGCATCGTGCACATTAGGCTCAAGAAAATGGACATGAAAATGTGACCAATTTTGCTTTCTTTTCAAAATAAAATCACACTTCTCAGTCTCTGTGGACAATTCAAAACTTTAGGCAATAATGTGCCATCTACTTACCTGTTCCTTGGAAGTCACCAAGCAATGCAAAGCAGCATATACAATAGTGTAAAACAAATGATTCAGAGTATTCTGGGATGTTTCTGTTTCAACTTTTACTTGCTGAAACTGTGTAATCAGCACCCAATCATTGGAAAATCAACAGCCAGAGAAAGATCTGCCAAAACATTGCTATTAAGTGTTTTCTCTAATAGTGCAGCATCCGGAACCTGGCATAGTGAAGACTTTAATCCGTTTTTATAAGCCCTCTCCATGACCTTGGTGGGAGCAGTACTAGGATTTCATTCCGTAAGTTCTGTAAGGAGCTATTGGTGCTAGCACTCAGGGAGCTCTCTCTGGACATGGAAGCTTTTCAAGATTGTACACCACTGTTCTTTATGCTGTTATCCTTTCCGTCCACAGTACAACTCCCATTGATCTCAGTGGGGATAGCTAACACAGAACAGTACTGAAAAGCATATTGTAGTGTAAGCACTGGAATAAATTTGCCTGATTCTCAACAGATAGTGTCCCTCATTCCCCAAACTACATCTGCCTGAACAGTGCTCCCTTCCTATTTCCCATATGACAGCCTACCCAACAAGAGCAGATGAAATAGCAAGCTGCCTCCTAACTTGTCAGAGGATGCACCCACTGGCTGACTGGTTCACTGCCGCCACACAAAATGAACAGTGCTTGAGTTCAGACTGCCTTTCCCTCAAGGGACTAGTTTGAGCCTGTCTTTTCTATCCAGTCAACATTTTAAGAAAATATTTAAGAAAATACTTTAAAAAATACAGAACTCAGTTACTAGAAAGAGGACTTCCACTTCTATCAAGTTTGACTGAAGCTGTCCAAAACATTCAACATCACTCGGGTTGACTGAGAGAAGACAATAGGCACGGAACATGGTCTTGTAAGCCTCACTTCCTCAACAAACCAGGATAAAATATTCCAAATTTAGTTAATACTGCCAAAACTCAGTTAGTCACTAGGACTGCCTAGATAGTATTCTTTACCTCCAAAATTATCTAAAAACCCAAGCAAGCACATCAGTCTCATTGCTAAACCGAGGCAATTCTGTTCAACCTGAAAGTTCTTGCTCTGAATGGTGCAATTTTCAAATGTATTTTGTCTGCTTGTCCTACTCTTTGTCCTAACTGCTTTAAACTCCTTGTTTAATGGCAGCAGACTAATAATGCATCTTACAAAGAGGAATTAGGATGGATTTCATTAATTCTAACAATTTGGCTATGTTCTCACTATATGAATATACCACAAGTAAAACATTTTTGATGCCAAATCTTGCGCTTATGACACACTGAATTATTTTGTTCAAAGTCCATGTCAACTTTCCATTAGTTACTGATAAATCAAACATGCTAAAATGATGCAGCAAATAATCTCCTCCCATTTGGAATATGTGTACTCTCTTTGGGACTGGCCTATTTACAGCAGCTATGATGTTCCACAGGCTTGGAAAGAACATGGGATTTCTTTCCTTCATGCTCTGAAAGCATTCAGAGATTTTTTTTTTTTTTTTTTAACTCACTGTTTTCCTACATTTCCCATCACAGGCTGGCATCTATTTTTTTCCTTTGATCTGAGTATAGACTGAGCCTTTCAAGATTTATCTGGTGACAAAAGAACAGCTTCTAGAGGAAGTGCTTGTCTTGTGTTGGTGGCATCTCAGTTAATATAAAGCTAACCTTCTGGATATAAAGTCTCTGTCTCCCCCTTGCCCCTCGCCTTGTATTTTCTCTGCATGCTCACTTTTAGGGCAAGCTCTGTAAACTCAATGGCTCGGCAAATGCAGACTCCAGCCTTGTCTTTTTCCTTGGCTACAGCTCTCTTGAAGGCAAATTACCGCTGGGCAGAGTCTCTAAGCCCCAAAGCTGCCTTCATCCTATCCAACTCTTAGTACCGAAAAATGTTTGCATCTAGATAGAAGGACTAATGTGACTGGCGTCCAAAGCAGACTTGCTGTGCTGGGGATCTGGACTTTGTGGTTACTTTTGTTTACTGATCTGCTGCCCCCCTCAGTGACACGAATGACCGACAGTATGAAGAGGGAGAGCTGCCAAGGGAACAGGCTTTTTTAGGAGGTGACAAAGAAAACCTGGAGATAGAGAGCAAAGCAGGCAGGGTTACCACACCTACTCATCAAAAGTCTGACTACTCCACAGACAGTACAGCAGTGTACTACAGCAGCAAGAGGAGGGACTGGGTTATAAGAACTGTGTCAGTATCCCACTGTGTTTGTGCTCAATCACTTCCAAATGTGCCTTAAAAAAAGGACTGAAATATGTCACCAGTGCAGACTGCAATATGGTCACCATATTTTATAGCTGCAATAGTCAACAGGTTATTGGTTATTGCTAGGATTACTTAAGAGCAAAGATTCTAAGGCAAAAGCAGAATGCAATGTTGGATTTGTAGAGATTTTTTTCTATAATCATAGTATATGAAAAAAAAAAAAAATCAATCCTCCTAGAAAACAAACATGCACAAATACATGGAACAACTTGTAACTCTTGGAGGAACAATTCTGTCTCTCTCATCTTAGCACGTTCCCTATCCTACATTTAACCCTCCATAGGCAAAGAATCCTCTCTCCTCCACACATGGATGGATATTTTATCTTGGTTCCCAAGTATTATAGACATATCAGGTTCAGATGTCTAATCTCTGGAAGACCCTGCTCTCTGTATCAACAGTCATTCAACCAATAACATTATTCATTATTTATTTATAGTACATTAAAATTGGAGTTTGTGGCCTAAACATGAGTCTGTACATTTGTGAGAAGACATGGAACTATTCTGCTCAGCAAGAGGAATTTCCTGCTTTGAAGGAACCACAAACATTAATTTATAGTTACTGAGACCACTCACATTGGGCAATATCAATTATTGTTCACTACCTGTAGAGAACTGGCTAAGAAACTGGATGTCAAATGATAGGTTATGCTGTGTGTTTTGCCCACAGAAAATGTGGTCTGTTAAATGTTTCCAGTTAAAGGTCTGTCTCTTTCAATCACTTCCGCTTTACCAGGAAATCCCAGAATCAGTCCTAAGTGACGGCCGAATGGGTGGCCATCATACATGCATTTCTGTCATGTGACACTAATTGCTAATTTCGCCTGGGTGTACAGATTTAGCCATGTAAAATACATTGAACAAGATCTTAATTCAAATAGTCTGAAAAGAGGCTTCAAAAGACTAAATCAGGCTGCAGAACTTGATAGATTTTTCACAGAAAAATAGGGGAAAATTCCTTCTACCAGTTCAATGTGAAAAAATAAATAAGAGTGAATCAAAACAAAAATGTTTGGAATTTATTCTAAAGTATCCTAAGACATGAAAGTCATTAATATTTATGACATCAAATATTAGTTATATTTGATGTCTAACAAAGACTTGTCTGTTTCATTGGAAATAGCTTTCTTATTTTGTCATGAATATAGAGGCAGTCTTATTAATAAAACAAAATACCATAAAGGAAAACAACCAGAGACTGAAGGTTCTGCTAGTTTTTTAAGGGTTTGTATTCTGCTATGTTATGTACTTATTTTTGATGGTTTTCCCCTTAAATTATGAGCTTGGGGAAAGAGAAGAAAATAACTTGAGTGTAAAGTTTAAACTGCTTATAAATAAGACGGACATGTTTGAAGCTGAATTGCCTTGTCTGGGGAAAAAAAGAGCTACTACACAACACAACTGAGAATCATAAATCAGCCCACATACACAATCCCTGAAGTCACCAACTGGAGCATTGCCCCAGCTGTGGACACAGTCCTGCATATTGTACCACGTGTGATCACAGAGCCTAAACAGGACCGGCTGCTGGGGAGCCCGAGGCCCAGCTGCGTTGGCCAGAATATAAACATGCCCTTAGCTACCATACTTCTGGCCTTTCTGGTTAAGAGACAGGACAGTCCAAACACTAGTGCGCTTGCCTACAACTTAAGAAAAATAGGTTAATATTCCAACTCCTTTGCAGACTCCCAAAGTGCCCTTAAGATCTTGTAGAAAAAAAGAAAAAAAAGCAGATGGGATCTCAGGAGATCATAGAATCAGAGAATCATTTAGGTTGGAAAAGACCTTTAAGATCATCGAGTCCAACCATCAACCTAACACTGCCAAGTCCACCACTAAAGCATGTCCCTAAGCACCACACCTACATGTCTTTCAAATACCTCCAGCGACGATGACTCAACTACTTCCCTGGGCAGCCTGTTCCAATCCTTGACAACCCCTTTGGTGAAGAAATTCTTGCTAATAGCCAATCTTGAGGCCATTTCCTCTTGTCCTATCCCTTGTTCCTTGGGAGAGGAGACCGACCCCCACCTCACTACACCCTCCTTTCAGGTAGCTGTAGGGAGCGGTAAGGTCTCCCCTTAGCCTCCTTTCCTCCAGGCTGGGGTTGTTACCCCAGCTCCCTCAGCCGCTCTTCACCACCTTCGTTGCCCTGCTCTAGACATGCTCCAGCACCTCAAGGTCTTTCTTGTGAGGAGTTGAAAACTGAACATAGTACTCGAGGTGCGGCCTCACCAGTGCCGAGTACAGGGGGACAATCACTTCCCCTAGTCCTGCTGGCCACGCTGTTTCTGATACAGGACAGGATGCTGTTGGCCTTCTTGGCCACCTGGGCAAACTGCTGGCTCACATTCAGCTGGCTGTTGACCAACACTGCCAGGTCTTTCTCCGCTGGGCATTTTTCCAGCCACTCCTCTTCCCCAAGCCTGTAGTGTTACATCGGGTTGTTGTGACCCAACTGCAGGACCCAGCACTGAGCCTTGTTGAATTTCATACAATTAGCCTCGCCCACTAATCAAGCCTGTCCATACAATCATCTTCCTGTACCCAGACAGTATGAAATAGGCCTAGATTGCCTTGAAATTGCTGGTATATCCTCTTCTCTAAACTTGCAAAGGGTTTCACATAAACCTACGATGCTCCAGCACCTAAGTATCTTTATAGCTAGTATTTCTGAGACCTGACCTATATATTCTTTGCTGCAGCCATGACATGTTGGGCCTCTTTGTGCCTGCTCCCCATAAAGAAACCAACACCATTTGCCAAACTCACAATGATATTGCGCAACTGCATGCACAAATCCTTGTGAAGATTTCGAATCCTATGGTAGGAGGAATCATAGGAGTATCTAAAACTGTGAAAATAAACCCCTGGGAAATGTGAACCTCAGCTGTAGGAAGCCTGGGGCCTCAGAACAACTGCACAGAGCTGATAAGCTTTGGATGGAATTCTCTTACAGCAGAGGGCCTGTACAAAGGCCAGCACCTGGAAGAAGTGCAATAAAAGGGAAGAATCTTGCTCTGAGTACCTGACTGTACCCTAGAAAACCAAGACAAAGAAGCTGGGAGTAAAGAGAGTATACAAGCCCCGCACAGGACAGTTTCAATATCTCAGATCCATTACTCTCCTAATGTGAACTCAGAGAAGGAAAAGACAAGAAAACTCACTGGTAGTACTCAAGTTTTGTTCACCCTGACTACTGCTGCTTACCAGACCCCACGCAGGGCCAGACTCCAAGCTACAGCAACAGTGCCCTCACCAGCCAGAATTGTTCTTACTGTGCTGTGGCTGACATTTAGATTTATCTTTCTATGTATTTTATGTCTTTTGTCTGGGTGAGCAGAGGGGTTTTTTTGGGTTGGTACCTTATGCAAATTAGAATACATGAATAAATTGGAAAGCTTATTTAATTATCCATGGACAAAGGAAGCATGACAGTTGTTTTGAATAGAAAAATAATTTTGTGAATGAATCAAATTCCAGTAAGAAAAGATGCTGCACCTGCAGTTCACTTAGCCTGATGACTTCACCAAGTTTGCTACCCATTATCCATATTATAATCTTTAAAATATAATTAATTGGTCAGTTACATAAGTCCAACAGCACAGTAGGAACAAAACGCATCTTGTTTCTGAGGTCAAATGCAGTAAGCTGGAATTTTGCCAGGGCAGGGAATGTCATGTTGCTAGATGAAAACTGTCTGTGCTTTAAGGCTTGAATTTGTCTCTACGTTTCGTAAATATGCGCTGGACCCGCATGACTGAGGAAAAAGACCCCACAAAATGCCTCTTTATTGGTTACGGCATGAGGGATTATGAGGAACTGAACTGGGACACAGTCCAGATGTCACTTCTCCGTGTCAGACATTTCACCAGCAGGTGAATAACGAGGTCAAAATTTGGTCTCATTTCTTTTTTGTGGTTAAATGGCTTCTAGGTACAGCACTGATGGCTACGCATCATGAAAACTCTTCTTATGTTGTCCGTCATGACAGAAATGCTGGTAGATACTTTAAATTAAAGGAAATTCCTGCATTATTTCTCAATACTGTGAGTATGGCCTGGTGAAGAAATCTACCACTATATAAATCTGGTATGGAGGAACCATTAGGAAATATGGGTCCTTCTGTAAATTAAATCATATATGTACTAGAAAAGCTGCAATACAGTAGCTCTGTAAACTGCTTTAATCTAGCAACAGTTTTCTTCTCACTACTGCTGAGGTTAACTGATGGCTGTAAATGATTTTAGGACACATCTAAGTTATATTTGCTGGGCTTGCTTATTTCTTTACCCTTTTTTTTTTAAGTGTGTGGCTTTCTTATCTGGTGCACACATGCAGACACACGCAGAGAAAAAAAGAAAGGCAGAGACAAGCCAGCTCCTCAGTTTAACCAGTAAATGCCGTACTCATTTGTTAGCAGTTGAGTTGCTACTGCTTTGTAGGTCTGAAACTGGGCCCTGTGTAACTAAGGCTGTTCAGTTGTTTGCACAGCAAGAACTCCCACTGCAGTCACCAGCGGTGCGAGGAAGCACACGACCTTGCCCTCTCAAAACATGGGGGAAGCAAACATCTGTGGGAAGACTTGGAGAGGACTGAAAGATGTAAGAGGAATATAGAAAAAAGCAAGAACAAGATGATGTAACTGCAGGATTTAGAGGGCTCAGAATTAAACCAGACCAACAATGGGAGCTGGAGACCTGCATACCGGAAGAAACTAATCTTGAAGCTTGATCTTACACGTCTTCCTCTCCAGATGACACGGTCAAGTGCAGAAAATGGTTAACTATGTTCAAATAAAAGAAATTAAAATAAAATAAAGCTTTTCTTTTTTTCCAGAAAGAAAACAAAACTCTGATCCCACCTTTCGCAATAGAACTCTAAAACAAAAAGGTCTGGAATAAATTAAAAAAAGCGATTAATTTAACTGTGACAACTAGCTTTCTAACTGAGAACATGCTTTGACCTACACACTGATATTGGCGATATTGCTAGTCATCTCCTAACAATGACAGCAGTGACAGAGATGTTGCTTCAGTGCTGCCAGCAGCACCCTTACATGCAACTATAAGAAATTTGTGGGTGACTTCAATAGGCACAGTATTTCCCCCTGCTTCAAAATTCCACCAAAATCGTACTAGATTTCAGACTCTTTTGAGACTTGTAGACTAACATTTTGTCCATGAAGATCAGCGTGGCTAGACTTCAGGTTTCTTTCCACTGCGAACGCAGTGAGGAATTCACCTGTCCACCGCACCAATTGAGACTGACCCCAAAGCCTCCTTTGTTTTGGCCTGTTCTGGTATGGAATAAGGTCCTGCTAGGAGGCGAAAGGCTCCCTTGCATGTGTTTCTGTAAGCCTCCTGCAAGGCAAGAAAGAAGATGCTCACTGAAAGTGACCCTAATTCCAATCTAACTGGCACGAAAATGAGCTTGCAGTTTGCACACAATGTTTCTGCTGTGCACAAGTAATTGTGAGCCCAGGTATTGCCTATACATTTTGTGCATGTGGTTGTGTGCAAGTGAATCCCTGTGTGTGTGTGTACATGTGTACGGATATTCCTAGGGTTTGTTTTATTTTTAAAATGTCCTGGAAATTTAACTGAACTCTTACATGGAGTCAATTTAAAATAAAAGACTTGGCATGCCTTTACTCGTATATCTTTCTTATGCATTTGTCCAATCAAAATGATAATTTAGACAAACTGTGGACTGCAAAGTGTATTATCCAGCAATACCTCATTATTATGCAAAAAATCAGATATTCACAGCAACTGTCTCATCTATTTATTGTTTGGTTACTCATCTGGAAATTTTAATACTTTCTTCAGGGGCAGGGGCTGGCAATAAAAAAATAGATCTATATATCAAACCTTTAACTTCCAGCCATCATTGTGTGCCATAATACAGATGGAGTAGCTATCAGCTCTCTTTACCGTGTTGGTTTATTTACTTCAACTAAGAATAAAGAGAATACAGCAACAAAGTCCACTGCAAGGTACGTTTTCATGTTCCAAAGTGGAAAAAACCTTGACACACACACAAAAGTAATCAATATGCAGCTATATGACTAATTAATTTATTAAACCTATGTATTCAACCTTAATAACCTTAACACTTCTCTGTTTTTTCCAAGTACATCAGTGGCTCTACTGAAACACATCAACAGGCCTGCAGCTCTGTATGTGTAAGTCACACCACAGCTACGACAACAGTATTATCCAGATATTTTGTTCCTTAGTTTAGTGGAACACTGAACTACATGACTCGCTTCAAGCATCTGACTAGTCTTATTGAAATCTCCAATAGGGCTACACAGTATCTTTAAAAGGCTCACAGCCCTAAACAGAGTTTGATACACAAAGAACATACAACTCTTGGGAAGCACCCATGTAGCTTTCAGTCTTGTCACCAAATTCAGCACCTGCAGTTGCAGCAATAAGAAAGTGGTTTTTGTACACCAAGCTTGTGAAAGGATTTTAACTGCCATCATGCCACTACAGCTTCATATACCACAAACTAATAACATCAGGAGAGGATTCTATCTTCTGAAAACTAAGAGAGCTTGATTTTAAGGGTACACCAGGTCTTTCTCCAGTTGTATATATTTACATCCTGCCAT
Organism: Cariama cristata; assembly: GCF_000690535.1. Classification (NCBI taxonomy): domain Eukaryota; kingdom Metazoa; phylum Chordata; class Aves; order Cariamiformes; family Cariamidae; genus Cariama; species Cariama cristata. The sequence continues at coordinate 2,815 of NW_009595293.1, read as the reverse complement.
GTCTAAACTCTCTTCTGTGGTTTCCTATTACAACATTAATTCATTGCTACAGCGATTGAGACTTTTCAAACTACACAGTGGAACTCAGAAGCTCCAAGTTCTTTCTCTATATGTGTTCTAAATACATTAACTCTCTAAATGTATTAGCAAATAATTTTTGTCATACTGTTATGCATGTTTCTTAACTGCATACTTCCTTCCTGGACGTAGTGCCTCAGTGCTGCATTCAGCTCTGTGGGGACTGACGTCCCTCATCCCAACAGACCTGAGTCCAGCAGGAGCTCTGTGTGCTTGGAGCTCTTTGTAAGACTGGGATTTTAGTGAAAAAAATGAAAAAATAAAAAATCACACCACAGCTAGTGTGTTTGGACAATATTAGTTTCCCACAGCTAGGTGCAGTTTCTGCTCTCAGCCGCTTTGCCACCACCATGAGGAGATAAGCCTGTCCTGCACAGACCCCACTTGCCTCTTAGGAGGCAGCTGGTGGTTCTCACCTGGTCCCAGACCAACAGGCTCTGGACGCAAACCTCCACCCACACACGCGGCTCTAGCAACTGCCTCTGGTTTGCTCACTTTGACAGCAAGTCAACTAAATTAAGATGCGTGTTTATCAAATCAGAGACACATTTTTCCTCACAAAAGGCTACTTCTAGGAAACGCATCAGCTTTCAATACCCCAACAACACTGATGGAATGTTTGTTAAAAAGAGACAAGAATCCATTAAGCGAGCCACATTTCTTAAAAGAAAGAAGAATGTACCTCCTGGCTGGCATATACTCATGCATAATTTTCATATTTTGGTTCAAATTTTCATTACATGAATCATAATTTGATTATAAAAATCATACTTTGAGAAAAATCAGATAAAGAAAACTTAATACAATAAATTTATGATTCAGGAAGAACTGCCAGATTAAAACAGAAAGTTCAATGGGAAACTGCTGCCACTCACACTGCTTTTGAGCCAACTTGCCACAGAGAGTCTCTTTCACCTGGAGTGGGACAGGCCTGAATGAAAGCAACAAAAATTCATAAGTAATTCCCCTAGCTACATGCGTATGATTAAGATGATTGTAATGTCACATCCATATACCAGGTTTTATTGTGATAGCTGACTTGGAATGGCCATATACTTAAAGAAGAATGGAAATTCTGGGAGGAGGCATGGAAGGGTTTCAAGAAATGAATCTGTATGAATACTAACCTACTCCAATGTACTTCAGATTTTTTCTGTTCACACATTTGGAGCAAAAGAAAATTTAGTTTCTATTTACTGCTTTGTTTTGCAAATTAATTACTGTAGAATTTAGAACCTGAATAAAATAGTGAACACTAAGTACTTACTCCCTGCGCCTTCAAGTAATATGAAATGAAGTGACCCCTATACCTTTGCAGATCCCCACTGAAATCAAACTCCTTGTTGCTACTGGCATTTGAACACACTGAATAATTTACAGGTTCCTAACTTTACTTTTTAAAATGACACATGCTCCATACGTTCCTTTCTGTTTGGAAAGCTGCTAACAGATTTGGCATGCTGGTACAACCTAAACAAAGCATACAACGTCACAGTCTCTGTTAACTTCACCAGTTGCACACAAACTTCTGGCTGTCAAGCACTGCATTTTTATTTTTTTAAAAATCTTTATTTTCTGTAGATTTCAATAAAATACCAAAGGATTTTTCATTTCCATAAACAACTTTTGGTTGGAGTGAGAAAACAATAATCACTGAAATGTAACAATTAAAAGCCAGTCCTTCCAAGCTAATTCACAGCTACCTTATTTGTTTGTTCTTGATGCTCTTCAATAGAAGTGATCCATCAAGAAAGGATGCACTTGCCTTGGAGAGTTAGTTAGCTTGGCAGCTGAGGGCTTTGGAAAACTTGTTGTATATCTTTAAAAAGAATCTAATGGCATTGAAACTGGTGGTGAAACATCAAGTGATTGATGGGGTTATTATCATCTACTGCTTCTGTTTACCCCAAATTAATCTCAAGTAGAGTTACTTGTAAATTATTTAGCTGTTGATATTCACTACCCTTTGTCTCTATAGACTTGTATGAGGTTCAGAGTAAGCAGACCTCCTTTAACCTAGCTCCTAACAGGATAAACTGACTGTCCTCCTAATAAGTTACTAATTTCTGCTCAGCACATCATATCTGAATAACCAAATTTAGCCTATCCTGTGAGTATCACCTTTCATGAAAGATGTGCAGTCTATTCAAAAGTATTACATTATCTCATTTGTGATGTCCTTCAAGAGCAATTCTTGACCTTTCAATAAAGAATCCAGATGAATCAGAATAATTTAGGCTCCATTCAAACAAGTGTGCGAGTATTCCATTTAATCAACCCTGTAATTAGGAAACCACTTGTATTGGGTTTGTGTGGCAAGGTTTTGGTAGCTGGGGGGTAGGGAATACAGGCGTGGCTTCTGTGAGAAGATGCCGGAAGCTTCTCCCATGTCCATGTCCAAGACATGCCCGATTGTGGTAGCGCTGCTGGGATAACAAATTTAAGAAGGGGGGAAAAACTGCTGTGCAACAGCAGTTGGGAGAGAGGAGTGAGAACATGTGAGAGAACAGCCCTGCAGCCTCCCCGGTCAGTGCAGAAGGAGAGGCAGGAGGTGCTGCAGGCCCGGAGCAGAGATTCCCCGCCAGCCCATGGTGCAGCTCACGGTGAGGCCGGCTGTCCCCCGGCAGCTGAGGGAGGCCCACGCTGGAGCAGATCCCCACCTACAGCCCAGGGAGGACCCCACACGGGAGCAGGGGGATGCCCAAAGAAGGCTGTGACCCCATGGGAAGCCCACACT
>NW_009595292.1:13510-29906 GCF_000690535.1 Cariama cristata | reverse complement strand
AAAAAAAGTGACTGCAGTGGTTCATTGGGTTCAAGTGAAGTGCAATTAAACACACTTTTCGTCAGGACTTTGTTTTGATTCTTTAGCGCAGCGTTATTAGTGAAATTCCTCTGGGCGACCTGGCGCACCTTTGGATTAAACACTAATTTGGGTATTGGTGCCAGCTTCGGTTGTAATGGCTAATAATAACCTTAGCGTTGTGCGCTTAGTATTCTGAAACATATAGAGTGTGATATTGCTCAAAATCTCTGCATTTCAAGGCCTTTCTCTCATGGTAAAAAGGTGTTTGAGCACAAGAAACTCTGTTAAAAGACCTTTCTGTGGGTTTAGAAGGACAACGTAGAGTGCCGAAATCTTAGTCTGCCAGCAGTGTTTCAACAAGTAGCACGAATACAGTTTGAGATACTCTTAAACCAGCGCATCAGCATTGCCAGTTTGCATTGAAGCACGGGGAGAAGCGCAAGTGGCTGTCGACCGCTGGGGCTTTTTTCTACAGTGCTCTAAGGGGAAACAAGGATACGATCCCAGTCGTCTTAATCCTTTCCAAAAAAACAAAGGTAACTTGTTATAAAAGTCTAATCTATTTTTCCTAATGGAAAATCAAATGAGATGCTTGTTAAAGTCATTTGACAGCTAGACTTCCCCTTGGTACTCTTGTTATCCTTGATGATAATTTGATAAAACACTTCAGAAGAAAAAAAAGATACTTTACCTCTGGACACATCAAAGACTTTCAAGCAACAGTCTGCTTGGTTCCAGGTAGTACTTTTTTTGTAGCCTGGACAAATAAGAGAGACTCTCGCGTACTAATAGGCTGCCTTTCATCCAGTAGATGATAGCACCTTATTACTTACATTGAACATTTTCTTGTAGCAGTCAAAGATAGCATTTCTATTGAGTAAGACGCTTGCTTTAAATTTTCAATAGTGAATGAGGAAGAAATGTGTAGCAGCATCTTTCCCTGCACGATCAAGCGAGGTTCTACATATGTAAGTTTTTAAAGATGAGAAAGTGATGGATTTCGATGCTTTGGAGGGGGAGGGAGGAAAGGAAAGGTCACGTCAGAACTGTGATCCTGAGGAACAGTCGATTGCATGGAACTGTGCATTATAGGTTGTCTCATAGGTGCTACCATAAAACTCTAGAGTCAAATGCAGATTGGCTGGGATTAAAAACTTTATGCTGTGCTAGCAGGCTTGGACATTTCTTCAGGCTTTTGCTACCTCAGGGATCGTACATAAAAGTTGTGAAGAGCTAGAGGCTGCATTTTTCTGAACAGACTTGTTGTTCTCGTTTGTTTGACGCTAGTGGCAGCTACAGAAAAGATACGAAACGTAACTATTTGGTGTTAAGGCCTGCTCAGTGGGTTCTATCTTGGAGATTGCGCTTGGCGTAGAACTGATCTTCGCAGAAAGCACTGAAGGGCTTTACGGAGCTGAAACGGGAATGCTGCTGGTGAGCATGCTCCCGCTTTCTTCAGGAGACAAAGAACTGGTCATCTGTCTCCAGGTTGAGTTTTCTGGTCCAACTCACTCCTAATCGCTCTCTGAACAGTTCTTCACTTCAATCTGATCCTTCAAACATTTAGCTCCAATGCAAGTCTGCCTGGTGGGTCTCATGTTCGCATGTCATAGCGTTAAGTCCAGCTTCACAGCATCCTTTCTTAGCTGAGAGGAGCAGTTTGTTTAGGTGGGGCAAGCCAAACTTCGACTGCCGCCTCCAAAGGCTGATGTTCAGACTTTATTCTTGGGCAGGTAAACAGTCATTAGCGTAACAAGCCTGAAGAAATTACTTCAGCGGGGCTAGATGGAAGGGTCTGGATATGGTGCAAATACTTCCCTTTTATTCTCCCTCCTGCAGTCTTGTTTGTTTTCCTGGGTTTTGTTTTACAAATTTTTGCAGGAGATTTGCAGAAGTGCTGGTTTTCTCTTACAGAATAGAGAGTATGGAGAAGTAGCGTGCGCTTCCTGCGGAGTGCATGCTTAAACAAGAAGGGGAGAGAAAGTTGTCATGTGCGTTACAGAGGAACATGGAGATGGGTAAGAAAAGCAGCGTAGATCCGAGGTGGAGGAAAGGCTCGTCTGTATCCTCACAGCAGCTAGCGCAGCGTTCAACATCTTGTTCCATGTCTTGTCCTAAAGCCCTCACATTTGGTCTGTACGGGACATCATGGCTTGGCTTCATGACCTCACCAAGTAATTAGTGTTGGTCCTGAAAGACGCCGTATCCTGTTTTTCCGAGTTGGAACAGCGTTGTGGTGTATGATACTTTTTTTTTTTTTTTCTCCTGCTTCCATCTTCTTCAGAAGGAGCTGGTAGGATAGTTCAGCAATGCCAAAGGAAGATCTTCATGCTAGCTTCTTGTGGTTTTCTTGTGTGCTGAGTGTATCTGCCCTTAGGATTTAGGCATGTGAAGAGAGATTTTTTGAGGTAAGAGGTCTCATTCTGGGTGAAATGTTGCCTGGTGTTCAGGCTGCAGTAAAGATTACTAACCTTATTTATTTTTTTCCTCTGAACATGAGTTGTAGCAAAAACTTTTACTTGATGAAACTGAGGATCACTAGGAACAGCCTGTCAGCTTAACACTTACTTGAAAATGTAGGCAGATCTGGATGCTCCTTGAAAATGTTAAATTGGGTAATGGCTTTAATTTACTGCAAGACAAAACCTAGATTTAATTCGATCTGACTTGAATAGGTGAGAATATCAAATGGACTCTCCCTTTTGTTGCCAGAATGGGAAACTGCTTTGAGTTAAATGACTAGCTTTATTTTCCTTTGCGGTGCAACGTACTGGTTTCGTACCTGACATAAAGATGCAGGCTACAAGGTAAGCTTTTTAATGTTGCTCCAAATCTTTAATTAGCTCTCAAACTAATATTTTAGAAGTTTGGGGACCGAAATATTATGCACTTAATTATAAATCAAGCCTATGCTGAGAAGCACATGAAAATACTCTGAAGATGGCTACAATGTCCTTATGTATGTCCTTATCTCACTTCTGCTTTAGTTTTGCTGCCTTCAAGTAGCATGCTGGATTATGCGAGACATAGCTAGCCTTGTCAGATCCCTAGGTATGTCGATATAGAAAAGAAAATTATAGCAGAAGATACTTAGCCAGGAAGTGGAAAACCAGCCAGAGCTCCGTTGGCAACTTTTAATCTAGGCAGTTCAAAAGAAAAATAGAGAGCCTATGATACTGTGTGAGAAAGATGTGTGAAAGACACACAGTGTTACTGGAGAAGTATGTCTCTTGCATAGTGAGGAATATAGAATTTATGGATTTATCTGATTTGGATAGGAGTCAAGTGCTTATTGGAAGTTAAGCAGGACGTTGTAAGACGACAAAACCTTGAAGAACACTTTACGCGTGTTCTGCTGTATCGCATTGTGTTGTTCCTTGTTCTTTTGTCCAGTTTACCCCATGGGGAGTCTGTCACCTTAGAAAATGAATTATACTTCCATATTTCATAACGGTTGAAGGTGGAAAGAAGCTTCACCCTCTTGTTTAGCAACGGAAGATACATGGCATTCTACTGCCAGTAAAATCACAATTGTAATAGCGTGTGTTTGTTTGAATTCTTCCTCCCTCAGGTTGGCCTTCGGCAGCTAGATATGTCATTACTGTGTCAGCTGTACTCCCTGTATGAATCGATTCAAGAATACAAAGGTGCCTGCCAAGCTGACTCTAACGCAGACTGCACGTACGCTCTGGAAAATGGTTTTTTTGATGAAGAGGAGGAATACTTCTAGAAACAGGAAGATTCACCTCCAGGCTGACCGAGGTTCTTCTGTCCTCCTCTCCCTGTAACGTACCTTGGCAAGAACGACTGGAATCTGGATGGATCCCCCTTCCTGAGGAGGAACACCCAGCTACCCCGAGTTGTGTTAAATTCACTTCTTTTAACAGGCTGTCAGTACAGGTTACTCATGCAAATACCACTTGAGGAAAGTGCTGTACTCTTAACTTTTGAAGAGTCCTCAGACATGCTTGACAAGAGTTTTCAATTTAATTTGCAAGGTGGGTGTTTTCAACTTACAAACGTTGGTAGCTTATAACTGGAATTGTAATTGTAGAAGACAGCAGCGACTTCCTGGGTTGTAATAACTTTGTAAGGGGGGAGGGAAGCCTCCGCTGTGGTGTAAATAGCTATAGGTGATTTTTTGGGGGGGGCAGCGGTATTGATAAATGCATTTTGAACAGGCATCTGGATGCACGCACATCGTCAGCTCTGCTAAGCTAGTTCTGCTCTTACCAGCTGCATCCAGTTTTGTACTGGGTGGTTTGTTTACACAGTTTAAAATTTTTTTTTTCCCCTCCTTAAGCTGATTTTGACTCTTCCTTATTCCTAGCTTACAAGCTGTACATGCGATAGTGAATGTTATCAGCAGTTTTTTTTTCTGTTGATCTAATTCACTTTCTTGGTACTGCCACTTGGCATTAACTTTTATACTCTTGTCTGGATTTCTCGCATCAACACAGCTCTCTGGCCTGCTAAACTCTGTTCCGAAATGGTGTGCTTAGCTTTTACTGCACTGCGTAGTAAAAGCACAGATTCAAACATAGTCTGTCTGCCACTATGTGGCTTGGAATAACATGAACTCTTGTGCAAGTGTTCTCGATCATATGAAGAATAAGGAAACCTCTCATATGACACAATGGGACAAATTGCAATATTTTATACTGGGTGAACTTTGTTTCTGTAAGGTAGACTACAGCTCTTTTTAAAAATGCAGAATAAGTATTTTGAGCACATACTTTGCATATGTTAAAACTTTTTATACTAACTTGTTCTTTGAAGTATAACTTATTTTTGTTTTCAGAACTTACTAAAGCACTCGGTTAAGTTTTTATTATTTCATAGTGTGTACATGTAATGCTTTATCAGCTTGGAAAATGAGAGTTGCCAACTATCTGAGTCTTCACCCTTCTTTATTTTAAGTAAAATCAGCTCCCAACGCGTTTTTCATTTCTTAACTTGAACTCTAAAGATTGCTGTAAAGCACAGTGCCTGAATCTTGACACAAGCTACTAATTAAGGGCTTAAATCTCAAAGGGTTTTTGCATGGTTCATGTCTGGCATGCATACAGTTTACAGAAAGAATTGGAGATCACATTCTGGGGTAGCTCCTCTCTTAGTTTTTAGCAAAGGCTAGGATGTTGCAGTGATAAAAGCCAAGAAACTTCCAGGGTGGAGTTTTTGTGCATTCCCTGTAAAACTGGCTTATTTTAGTGGAATTTAAAGGCCACGAGAGTAAAGACTGTGCTGTAATTGTGTATGTGTGTAAGTTCTTAATCTAGTCTGTGGCAATGGTTGGATTTTTTTTTTAATGTTAATTCTGGTCTAATTACTTCACGCACCCAAAACTAAAATGAATGACAAGGCAAACACAGATAATCCAAATGGCTGCATCTGTATTTAAAAAGTTGTGTGCGTATGTATGTATGAGTATATACACACACATACGTACATACAACTTTACGCTTTGACTTAAGAATGTATCAGCTTTTAATATAATTTGCTGTGCTTTTGGTATTTAGATGAGGCTTTTTCTAGGCTGTTGAAGTACTGCTATTTTCTTGCTCTTTCTCCAAAAATAAAAAGCATGATGTTTAGCATAACTTTTTAATGTTGTGTGCATTTTAATTTACCATTTTGGTGAACCCAAACCCTTCCCACTCCCGAACCTCCCCCTAAAAAAAACTAGGACCAGTCATCACCCCTGGATTGAAGCAAGCAATTTTTAAATTACAGTGGAAAAGGGTCTACCTGCCTATATTTGGAATGGGAATTTCCTACTTCTCTGTCTCAATTGGATTTTACTTGTTCTTGAATTCAACAGAGAAAATCCTGTCTCTACTAGAATTAAAGATTCTGTTTTACAAATCCTTAGACAGTGCCATTCATTAATAGTCCCACTGGTGAGAATGGATGGGCAAAATTCACAGTACTTTCTCTTACATAAATTAAACTTAAAAAGCAAAATTATTTAAGTTTCTAATTTTAATGCAGCATGCTTGTGAGTTGGGGAACGTGGGATGTTTGGCTGGTAATTCGCTGTACCAAGAGAAGCGTAAAAGTCTCAAGGTGTCACTCCACAACATTATCTGCACTGGAAAAAAGGATGGATTATTAGGTTTTGCTAAGTTTTCAGCACCTTGTGCCTATTAATAACGCCTTTTTGTGTGGGAGAGAAGTTATAGTCTATATTCCTAAGGTAAATTCAAACGCTGCGAAGGCTTGCTAGCTGGACAAAGGTTTTAAGAACAGTAAATTTGTTATTAAGTCAATAAGCAGTTGTTCAAGAGGCAGATTTCTGTGCCTGGTGTTTCAGTTGTGAGCTGTATCTCTTTACCACATTATAACAGCACGGAGTAGGGAAATTGCTTTGAAAGAGAGGTGCTTGGTGGGAAGATATAGCTTAAATACTGAGTAAGTTCTGTGCAGCTTCAAGTCAGAGTTTGGTTGTGTGCATGACAGAACAAGCTGGAATCAGAACTGGTCTCTTTTATTTCCAAGACTGTGGAAGAGCTGCATGGTTATCTATACCAAAATACAAGAGAGATTAAAATACACACTACAAATGTTTTCAAATGTACTACTTTGTAATGCAGTGAAACGTAGTAGGCGGTCATTTGAATAACCTGTAAAAAGGATGAGTGTTGCTTCAAAGAAAGACTTTTCAATAAAGGTGGGGCAAACACTGTTTATGGGTAGCTTGGACTTGGATGCTCGCTGAAGTTGAGTTTTTAATACAAAATTTAGTGTACACTAATTTTTGTACAAAATTTAGTATACACCTTCTCCTAGTCATGTGAAATTGGAAGACTAGGAGAAGGATTATGCAAAAATTATTACAATATTTGTAATTAATTTAGTTCCTAATCATAGGTAACCAAATCATTTTGCCTGACCTTCTAATTTATTTTTTTTAAATGGTGTTTACGTTTTCTTGTAAATAAGTTTGCAAAATTTTAAATGCAATGGAAGACAGCAGCATCTTTAGAAAAAGTTGATCTACTTAGTACCTACTTACAAACCTAAGGTTTTGCCTCATATTTAGTCTAGCTCCTAAGGAAACAAAGCTTATACAATGACTCTGTCCATGCATTTTTCTGTCAGTCTGTTTGCTATAAACCACATCTGATAGGCTAGAAGTTGGAAAGTTGCTCTGGTTTGTACAAACCTTGTAAAAATGAGCAGCTGGAGGAGGAGAGAGACTGCTGCTTCCAGGGACAGGAGCACAGGTAAAACTCACCTCTGGATTTCTCTTTGGCCACGTGCCATCCAGAAAGCAAAAGCCGGGTGCTCACCATATCTTCCACGGTGCTGGGTGCCAGTGGGTGCTGTGGGAAGGAGGCAAGAGTCTGCAGCACATCTTTTAGCGAGTGAGGATGGAAACTGGGGATACAGCAAGGGGCCCAGGGAAGACCCCAGGTATTGCCCTCTGGACTAAATGGGATACGCTGGAAGGGGCGTTGTGGCGAGGGGGGAGGTCAGTTTCTGGAGGCTGGAGCTGAGTTCCTGGGACCCAAGTTCTTGAAGATCCCGTGTTTTATTAGTTCTGCTGCTGACAGCTTGGGGGATTTTTCATGTCCTTTTTCAACCTTAGAGCCTGGGTATATGCTATTTGTCATGTATTTTTAGTGTTACAGTCATTTGTTGCAGGTACACGGTTTTGCTTGACTGGAAAGAACGCGTTTTATTTGCGTTGCTGCCTAGCTAAAGCCATTCATTTTGCTTGAGGAATTAGGTTTCTCTGAGGCCAAGGGGAACTAAATCTCCGACTCTGTTGTTCAGCTGACCGCCGGGGAAGAATGTGAAATGGGAGGATTAATCGGGTACGTGCCAAAGGGAACCCTGTCAACAGGTCTTTTCTTCTCCAAGGTGCAGCTTTGTGCCCTTCAGCCACTTTGCATTTACTCCTGTTTTCATGATGCCTGCCTGTAGAGGATACATTACCACAGCAGTCTGAGGTTCATATTCCTATTCATACGTTACATGCATTTTCTCAGAAAACAACTCCTCAGACGTAGATTTTTCCATCCATTGTTCTCTTTGGTTTATTTGAAGCTACTAAATTTAACTCTAGACAACACTGCATGACCCAAGGAAAGAACTCGTTCGTTTTCTTGGTAAACTAGTAAAAAGCTCTGTCTTATTTGCAAAGTCATCTTACATTGATTTTTAACACTTTCTGGGAGTTTCAAAGCTCCCTAAACTATGTGCTAAAGCTTCCTAACTAGCTGTTCTATGATCCCGGCGACTCCAACTCTGCAGCGAGCTTTGCAAACATCCAGGGTCTGCTGCGAGGACCAACTTCTGCCGTGGCTCGGAGAACCTGGGGGGATCTGTGTGGACGCAGTCTGCAAACAGTGACAAACTCTCCGGAGCTGAGGTCGCCTGAAGAGCGGAGGTGGCCCCACAGAACCCAGACGTGATGGATTAAACCCGAGGTGAGGCTCCATGTGTGCTGGGCTGATGCCTGCAGCTTGCGGGGCAATTACGCCTTGTAAGGAAGCAGCAGGATTAGCAAGGAGTTCTCCTTCCAGAAGACCAGCAGTAAGTTTGGATGTTTGTTTTTAAATGACAGAGGAACTTTGGGGGGGATGAATATTCACTCCAGAAGTCTGTTTCCCTTGTTCTTTTGGCTCCCTTTCATCCTTTCTATTAAGGAAAATTCATTAGATGAATGTGGAAACAACCAGCCCTGAGTAATAAAGCCCACATCTGATTTCAGAGGAATGTGCTTTTAGCAGTAGAATTTACATTTTTCAGATAAGGCTGGTATGCAATTTAAGGAGACAAACCCATTTGCTATTGAAATACGCAGGCTTGTGACTATTTCAACTCTTCACTGAACTTTTGCCACGGGTTTTAAATGCATTCATGCTGAGATATTATTAAGATAATGTCTTCAAGAGAATGTAATCTTTGAGAATTCCTCAATTTAAAATGAGAGGAGAAATCCCATACAAATCGTGGATTATTAGAATTTTAAAAAATGTGACCAAAGCAGACTGTTTAGATTTGTTACTGCATAGAGAGTTCAATCCTGTGTCAAACCACTGCCTTAAATTCATGTTAGCAGAAGTAGTTCAATCCTCCTCGCAGTGCTAACTCCTCTCTTTCAGAAATCACAAGCGTTTCTTCCATGGGTCAGAAACGTCCCTGTGATTATCTGGCTAGACACATGAGTAAGGTTTGAGAGCTCATTTTGGCTCAGGATACCAGGCGCTGTCAGGAACAATAAAGTTGCCTGTCTGAGCCCTACCAGCTCTTGCTTAAACTCTTCCGACTGGTCAAACAGCAGAACCTTTTAAATCATTTACAAAAAGGCAACATCATAAGGTCGTTACTTCAGTTATAAAAGCACCTGGATGATGGGGACAGTGCAGTTTTATTCCTCCTCTCTACTCAACCCTTTACAGTGTCTTCAGTTTAACTGAATCTGGAGTTTAACAAAAACCTGTATCACTAATTATTTCTATTGAAAACCCTCACAGCCTACAATTTTGTTAGGGTTGCTTAAGATACTGGAAAGTTCAAGCAGGGCATGCAGAGGCAAATTAACAAGGAGTGATGCAAAGTTTTGAACTGGTAAAAGTACAAGCTTAAACAGGACCACATTTCTCACTTATTCCATTACTAATAAAGAACATCATAGGCTGTTCATATCATGGAATAACATTATTTTTTATATGCTACATTACACCAAAGGTAAACTACCTAAATATTAAAATAGTTGTTTGGTATAGGGGAAGGACATTTTACCAGAATCAGCTGAAAGAAAAAACATACCAGATCAGAGTGAAAATTAATTTCTCATAGCACTAGAATATTGAAGTCCTGTTACCATTTGGTTTTTATCCTGTATGAACACAGCATAGCTGTATTCTCTCCAAGAGTCTTGATAGTCCTTTTTCTTCTGGTTACTATTGCACAAATCATACACAATCTTGGCTCATATCTTTGAATTACCCTTGCTCTTTCTGATACTGAAGTCATGTTGTTCAAATTGAAGCAGCATTTCCTTAAATACCTTGCATCATACCGTATAACCTGTAGAGAGAAATGGAATATATCGCACCTATTCATTATGTAATTTATACCTCTCTTTGTGTGGATTTTTAGAAGAGGAAAGACATGTATGAACAAAGCTCTAGTGAATTTTGGGACTGTCATTGCAGAGTCATTGCACTTGCATAAAGGATTAAAATTTAATGATAAATGAGAGGTAGAAATTTGCAGTAATCTCTGTGGGGAAGAAGGAATTCTGTTTTATGCATTTATTTTATCCTGTCTCATGTCCTTTTCCACAGGATTTACTTGAGGTCTGAGTTTTCATATGTAAATAGATTTGTCTTGTCTCCAGTGCTTTATGTGGTTACACAACAGGACTTTTTTCCCCTGCACCACTTATCGCAAGCCAGTCATTCAAAAAGTCCTTTCTGTTTCCATTGCAAATGTAGGACTGTTGTAGGCTTTCAATGTCACTTTTTCTCATAGAGAATAAAACTCTTTTCTATGCTTTCAAATGCAGGTGTGTACAGACAGAATACATCAATCAATAGTAGAGAAGCCAAGCATATCTCACTATTACCGCAAACATTAATTTCTAAGAGCATCTGCTTAAAAGTGTGCTGACTATGGAAATTTACCCTACAATTTCTTTTGCAAATTAGAAGGGAATTTGTACGGATGCATTTATTCTCCAGGAACAGAGAACTCAATTCACCATGCCCATTCTCTCATTCTCTGAATTAAATGCTTTTGTTTCTAGGCAGTGATTGTATTTTTGTTTCAACTTAACTGTGTGTAACCCAGTGTGTAAGTCCTTACAAGAAGCCTGTAGTAGATCTGAAGAGGTACAAGCTGCCTTATTTATTTAAAAGTCTAAAATGCTTTGCAGTCCTACAGCCAGGGAACCTGTTTGATGGATTTTCATGTTGCTGGCTTAGCAAGGCTGTTGCTTGGGGTAGCAGGGAACTGAAAGCGTGGAACCTGGAGAATAAAAGTAGAGGACACAAACTTACTAGTAAGATCAAGCCACCATTGTCACAATGGATTCCTCAAGTAAAATCTTGTGTTTTCACAAAATCGTATTGCTTGAATAAATGGTCATAGTTGAAAAAACAACTGCGCGTCAAACTGCCACTGCACGCAGTAAGAGCTGACGGGTCTCCTAATTTAGGAAAGCTTAGCTTTGGTCTTGCAGAGCCAGGTTCTCTGCCTGCCAGTGAGAACATCTGGGAGTGCCCATCCATCCAGCCCAACTGCCAGAGGAAGGACCAGATGACCCCTGTGTTCCCTTCTAGCCCCAGCCGATCCTGTGAAAACCAAACTGTTCCCATCAGCAGAAGCAGCTGCCAGCTCAGGACAATGAGCCGGAGCAGCTGCTGCCAGGTGTTTAGAGGAGCCAGCACTTTTCGGTATAACGGCATGAAATTACAGACAGCACCTTCCACTCGGTGTTACAGTGAGGAAGAATCTGCATGCAAGGGCTTCCTGGTTTGCCATCCTCTATGAGGATGTAGTGTTGAAGGTTACAAACACCTCGCTCAATTTTCTGTCAAAGCACTCCTGCAGCTGAATTAGATTAGCATCACCATGCTGGCATTTCTTTAAATGCAAGCAGATGAGTAACAACGATGGAAGGGAGACATAATCTGTCCTGTTGCAAAATAGTCAAAACTATTGTGGGGATAAGGTGCCTTTCTCCCAGGTGGCCTTTTCTTTCAGTGTAGGACATTTATGTGGTCAGAAGCTGCACAATTTCATACATAGATAAGGCAGAGAATGCACAGGCTGTAAGAAGAGGATTGACCTTCCCTCCTGGTCCATCTACAGACACACACACATCATTTAAATAAATTGCACAATTCAATTGAACAGGAAAATTTTTAGGGAAAAATCCACTTAAAATGAAGTAAGTGTAAAATAAAGTTTGAAAAGATGTGAATTTTAATACAAACTAAGTCTTCATCCACAACAAAGTTAATTTGCTTTTCCAAAGGAAAGGTTTTCAATAATCTGTTCACCCTTGCTGAAAAAATTCACTAATCAGCACTGTCTTATTTTTCATTTTGCACTCTCCCAGGACAGAATGAGTAAGAGATGGATTGTGTTTTCCTTGCTGTGCAACCCACCTGCCATTTCCACACTACTAAGTAGGAGAAATGTCCTTATAGGGAAACAGAGATTCCCGTTGTTGAAAAAACTGATAAGGAGTATGCTCAAAGCGATACATTCACTTCTGCTCCCTATCCTGCAAAGTCCAAGCTGTTTTTTTCTGGTGCTGGTATGTGGCACTTTATTATGTAGTGGATGCTCTCAGTGTTTTCCTCCTAGTTATTATTATACTGCTGTTGGCTTTTGATTTTTGGTGATCAAAAGAATGCTGTAGTCCTACTGAGAGAAAGAGATGCTATCTCTGCTGTAGCCAAGACATGATCCATCAGTGGCTTTGAAGGTTAGAACAAAAGCTTTATGCTGGAAGTGAAGTGAGAGACCAAAGAAGGGATCACAGTGTAGGGGTGATGCGTGTATGACAGCATCGGATGGGCTATAGCATGCGGGGCAGGGCATCACGGTAAAGCTAACACCCACAGCTGCTTACAGAGTCAATGCAGTTCTGAGAAAAGAGCGCAAGGAGAGTAGAAGCGCCTCAGTGTTGCTGAGATTTTGTTTCCTTGTTTCAATTTGTGCAATGTTACTGGATTCATTCACTGAAAAGATACCAATTTTTTGTAATTTTTTAAAAAAATTTTTTTTAGGCAAGACCTGTGCTTTCTACCTCCAACTGTTAAATAAGATACCCTAATTTTCCTTTCAGATAGTTGAAATTAAGATCAGTTAATGTGCCAGCTCCCCCTCCCTCCCCTCCAAGTTTTTTAACTAATTTCAGATTTATTTTGGCACACAACAGCTTCAGTAATTTAAAATTCACAATAAGGGATTCAGGATTTGCTGTATATACCCCTAAAAGTCTTCAGACATGTATACTATAGAACTGTGTGCCAGGAAGGGTCAGAATTAAAGCTTCCCTTAACGTAACAAAGACTTTAAACACATCACCTTAAATATTCACCTTCTCTGGCTCCTGCCATGTCTGTTTCAGTATCTGACACTCATGGTCTTGACTGACTCCCAGCAACCTGCAGCTGAGAGGACTTAATGCTTTTCATCTTTTTAAGCAGAGAAATTAATCCTCCCCCAAATCCCGTGATGGTGGAGGTACAATCATTTTTATGGAGCCACACCGATGACTTGCTCAAGGTCATGGCAGTAGTCAGTCTTATAGCCAGGATTAGGATTCAGGTCTTAATTCAGGTCCCCACTCCTCTGCTCAGCTAGCTATGGCAGGCACTTCTGGGCAGCTTAAGGACAACAGTTCTTTTGCCTAAAAATGTACTCAGAATGAAAATTAGAGATTATAAGAAATTATGGGGGTCACCTGGATTTATTTCTGCAGCAGCCAGCACATGTACAAACTGCATGAGTTTACACGCTCATGCTACTATGTAAAGGAATTTAAACCACATTTTTACCCAGGGAAAAGAAGCCCAAACAGTATCTATTATCCTAATGAATAGCAATTAAAACATCATTGGCAGTATTTCCTAGCCGCTCTGCAGACCTGCCATTATCTATACAGGGCTCAAAAGAGCTTTACAAATTTAGGACAGCAGATCATGTTCAGGAAAAAGATTTTTCAAAGCTCCTCATGTTCAGATCTTCTTTCTAGCCACCTCAGTAATATAGTAAGCATTACTGGAAAGACTAAGAAGGTCAGAACAGCATTAGAAGAGGCAGGAGAGAAAATGGGAGTCTTGTTATATACACCTTCCTGCTACTTCTAACTGCAGCAGCCTGGATTTCAAGTTAATTCAGCAACAAAATTCCTATTGATTTTTAGCAGTGGAGAAATGCATTCATTATGTCTTTTGCCACATGAATTTTCTCTGAGCTCAGCGAGGCTACTCAGAATAATCCCAGCTTGCAGGACTGTTTATGTCTTAAACAAAGAGATTCCATGCTAAAATAATTTGCATTTTATAGCTTTCATGGTGCATAGATTGAATTGACCTTGATACCAAGTCACCAAAATAAATATTTTGTGACCTGTTCTTCATCACTGACTTCACTCTAATCTCTCCAAGCTGAAAATGAATGTTAATATTAAAAGCTTGATTTTGTGATTTTACAAAACAAAAAGCAACCAAAGAATATGTACTTATTGTGCTTTTATGTTCCTTCCAGTTTTGGAAACAAGAGCGCTTTACTTTCCAGCTCCAGATGGCACTGTGGTTCTTAACGCAACCCAACTGGGGCAGAGCTGATGGATTGCAAAAGCATGCAGGCTCCTGAAAAACAATGGCTTTCTTGTTTTATGAGAAATCAGCTGCTCATAGTTTTCCACTGCAGATGTCCTATTTTACTCTCAGTTCGGTGAAGACTGGGCTAACAAATGGCAGTTTGTATGCCTGAGATGGGACTTGTGGAAGAAAGGACTCGCTTGTCTGTCCTTGCACAAGGTCACAAGGGTAGCAGCCCTTGCCTCCACCAGCAAAACCTAATGCAACACACACTAGTGCAGAATGAAGGCAGAAACTCTGCTGTTGCACAGCTCTTCCTATTCACAGTGACTAATTCTGTCTCTGTACAATTGGTAATTCTGGTTATAGAAGCGTATTTTCAAGGCTGGAGTGCAAACTACTGAAATAATGGGATTATCGGTAACTTTTCTAGGGAAACTCATAGACTTTACTGTTTGGAAGACATCCTTTGCCATTTCATGTTATCACGTAAACTATTACAAAAATGTCTACAATTAATAATATTCTTCCCTCACGTTCATCCTTTGAAAACTTAGGAATAGGACATTGATATATTTGCTTAATCATGGACTCATCTATACTGCATCTTTTCTTACATACTAGTTTTTCTTGAGAGTCTATCCCCTTAGTTTTTAAAGTCTTCTCAACTCTTAATTTTGTAGCAGTCCGCCTGACACCTGCATTCTCTTTTGACCCTTCCTAGCTTATACTCTAATTCACCAATTTTGTAATTTCTAAATACTTGTTACCTGACCGATGGACCCAGTTAAAGTTCCCAGCTCCCACTGCACAATCACTAAACCATTGCTCAACCCAAGTCTGAATAACATCACTGGTTCTTCTGTGCATTTCATCTGACCGAATTCTGGAATTTACTCCATAGGCCCATGAATTTCCCCATAGGCCATTATATCCCTTTTGATTCCAAGCAAAACTCAGAAGAGTTTTATGGGGATTCATTCACAGGCTGTTATATTTTTAACCCAAGTAAATCCTTTCCCGTACGTTAATGAAGCAACTGAAGATATATAGAAAGGGCAGGCTATTTGTCATACATCTTCCAGAACAGATGACTATTTCATTACAAAGTTTATGAAAGAAGAGGAGCTCGAAAGACAAAAAGGAATAAAAGCGAGAGAGAGAGATGACTGTTTTAAACAGGCAGGACTTTGAAGTAGTCTCAGTTTTCTGTGAAGCACCATATGGAACCCTTCTCCAAAGGCATCAAAAATACACACATACCTTCTCGCACACACAGAGGGCATCCTTCAGTTCCCCCTAGATTTATGAAATATTAGTGTATTTGTTGTGTTAGTTCTGGTAAATGAGTAGCCCTAAAACCACACAAGGCAGAATGTCCTACATTACGAGACAATAACGATGCATCTGAAGACTGAAAACCTGTACACCACCTGCTTTTGTTCCATAGGTCTGTAGCTCTTCATTTTCTTCTCCATCCTCAAAGTTGCATTAAGGACAGTGATGGCTCCTGATAGCATGACAGAGTCCATAACATGACATGTTATTGGCATATGTGACACAATAGATAAGCATTTCTTCTTTTGGAATGTGTTCATGTCCATTCTAGGTCTTCTGAATAAAACTCAGGAAATGTCCTGAAATCAAGTTTTTAAAATTCAAAATAAAGTTTAATTTGAGAAAACTGTCCCCAAACAAAACTCATATACATTGTATTTACAATTTTGCTGCCAACTAGATAATATTTACATTACATGTAATGCAAAATCTTCCCCTTGCATTAGTCACACTTAAATGTGCTCCACTCAGCCTTTAGACTGAAACCAGTGCCAGAGCAGACAAGGGAGAAATTTTGGGGAGGGGATCAAAAATCTTTTGTGTATAACCATGACATATGATTAATTAAAAAAAAGAAACTCTGACCTAAGAGGAACAAACAAAAGCACTGTTGTTGCATCATTACAAAAACAAAATTGGCGGTAGAAAGATGTACGTTTCCTGAAGATGGACATAAGAGAGTTGTGGTGGGTTGACCCTGACTGGAAGCCAGGTGCCCCCCAAAGCTGCTCCATCACTCC
>NW_009595292.1:8423-13479 GCF_000690535.1 Cariama cristata | reverse complement strand
CCCAAAATATAACAAAAGGCCCTGTAGACCCCCCACTACCAAAACCTTGCCATGCAAACCCGATACAAGAGTGGCGAGAAACTTTGTAAGCTGCAATGCTAAGGTCCTACTAAGATGAAGAGAGAGCTGGGCAAGAGCCAGATGACAGCTACAATAACAAACAGGTTTGTCTCAGCAGGCACCAGCATTTTCCCAGTGCATATTCTTCTGTCAGCCTCTCTGCTGCAGCACAACTTTGGTCCCTCTTAAACTCAAAGCAGAAGGTGGAGGAGGAAAACGAAAGCAGGCCAGACCAGCATCCTGAAGCTCTTCTAAAGATCTACTGCTCCTTCCCTTTGCATCTTCTCAACCTGAAGCCTCTCTGGCAACGCTGGGTGCTGGTGGTGTGGGAGGAAGATGAGCACTACTCAAAGCACCTTTGGCAACATACTGTTTTTAAAAAAGCTTTTGGGGGTGGAGGATCTCCCCAAATCTAATTATGTAAAGCAAAGCATGTTCTAGGTACCATGTTGCCAAAGCTGCTGCTTAGCCAGTGAGCAACTGCATGCCTACACTCAATTGTCTGGTCACTGATTCACACTGGTAGCAAGGTGGATCCCTCATACACCTTCACAACTATGTGCTTGCTGGGGCAGTTGAGGTGTTAAACTGTCTCATGTACTTAAAGGTTGCAATTTGTTTTGTTTTGTTTTTCTCCCTTCTCTACATGCTCAGAAAGATGTAAAGTGTAACACAAATGGCACATGAGTGGCACCATTATATTAGAACAGAATCAGCAACCATTTGCTTTTCTGATGGAATAACTCAGCGTGGCATGGGCAGTTGCATCAGACAAACATGTCCGATGTCTTCTGTGCTCATAATCTAGACTTAATCTAAAGCTGTTCGGAATTAACTTGAAGATGTTGCAAAACGTCATTTGATGCATTTTGCAAAACACAGATAGGAGACTGCATCTGTGGAAAATCAAGAATGGAAGTGGTACCTATAGACAGTACAGCCTTCAAGATCTGAAGCAGGATTAAACACCGGATGGAATGTAATGAAAACTGGTCTGCACAGAAGAAGTAGGTTCATGTCCTAATTACTGTCTTGCGGAAACCTATTCTGCCAGTTCCTTTGTGGGCCATCTAGCCCTGGCTTTGCCTGCTGGGGAAAAAGGTGCAGAACTTCTGTAAATGTTTCTTCACTAATTTAGGCCTAAACATGTCTTCTGGGTTTTTTTGTTTGTGTTTGTTTTTTTGTTTTGTTTTGGTTTGGTTTTTAAAAAGTACTACTCTATTGCTGAGCAGCCTCATACTTCACTTTTTGCTTCCACTAAACCTGCTGCCAGATGAGGGCTGGGTGCTGGGGATGTGGCTTAATATCAAACGCAGAAGAAGCAGTATCCCAAACAACTGTGTATGCTGGGGATCAGAGTCCTCTCACTCTCTTTTCAGCTCTCAGAACAAAGCAGCAGCATTAATGAGATCACATAAAATTTCAAGCCAGTTAAAACTATAGTTCCTAGAGATTACTCTAGAACTAAGCATTTTATTATTTTGGATTGGTACATAAACATTCCAGAGCACGCAACTTAGTTTTCCCACTGTAGTTTTACTCTGCAATACTTGCTTTTTCTCTAATAATTAAACTGTTTGCACATGTTCAACTTCTGTCTTTGAAAATCTGGTTTTGCAGAAATACCAATTTTGGCTTTTACATTTTTCCACTGACTCTCTTCCTTCCTCTTAAGGGAACAATTCATCTTCCTCCTTCTGCCAAAATGCAGTCATTGGTAGCAGTGCTGAATTTTTTTTTAGTGTACCTTTTTTGTTAGGCTATGCAGCCAGATTTATAAAGCTGTCAGGATAGTGACATATTCATATTTTTAATGGGAAAATAAACAAGCTGAGGCTGAAGTTTTATGGCACCACATTAAATAGCCAAACTTAGGAAGTTTCTCATTTTAATTCATCCTAAAACTGTCTACACTCACCACTATTGCAAGTTTTTGTTGCCTATCACCTTCTTTATCACTATGAAAATAGTGTCTTTGGAGCCTGCTGGCAGAGATCATTCTTAGGAAGTGATCATCATGTTGTTCGCACTTCTTCAGATCTGGGCTGATATTTCAAACATCCCATCCCATCTTCTGGAACAAGCAGACCACACCATTTTCCAAAATTAATCCAAAGAAGATGGCCAACCAAGGGAGCATTCGGTTCAAGTTCAACGTAACTGCAAAAGAAAACAGAACAGATTTGTCACTTACCATTTAAGAAGATCATAGAAACCATGTAAGAATTCATATTAATTTGTATGTATAAGAAATCACACAAATCTGTTAAAAGTCTGCATTCCAAAGCCATGCATAAACTGAACACGAAATTTTCATTTTCCAGACAGGCAAAGAATTCTGGTTTATGTTTCAATGATCCATGATGAGTTGTCTCAAATTCTAACTGATGGATATAATACAGCATATACAAAGAGATGATGGTGAGATAAGAGGTGCTTTTTCTTTTTTTAATAAAGTGTTTTGTTTCACTCCCTTTCTATTAAATTCTAAATACACAGTTTTAGGCTAGGGCTGTTTCAGTCATGCATCTGATACCAATTAAAAATTGTAACAACAAAAATAATGACTTCTATAACAGCTGCATTCTCTCACACACACTCTATACAAATAATGTAGTAATAAAAAAGCAAAAACATACCTCTAATTGCCTGAGAGTTTGATATCAAGACAAACACTTTTATAAACGCAAGGCACAAAGGTGTGTAGTCATGTTCCCAAATAACAGCTGGAATTAGCAAAAGCTTTCCATAGCTGGACAACAGCAGTGCTTTGAGAAGTAAAATGAAGTCAGACTTTGTTTTCAGCATCTCAGGTCTCATCCACCATAAGGTAATAAAAATGCCAACCAAAAATGAAGTTTGTTCTAAGAGGAAATAAGAGGAGTTGGAAAGAGAGAATGAAGTGCCAAAATCAAGTCCTTTTTTGGATGAATTTCAGTGAAATGACACGTCCCAAATGCAACTGAGCCACTGATATTTAAAACACATACACAAATATGAACATGTCCTCCATCTCCTGTGTTCATTTTAAAAGGCAAATATATACTATTACTTAATTAAGCTAGTTCAGTACCATGATTCAGAATAATTCTGTCACAGAATTCTATCTGTAGGATTGTCATACTCGTAACTTCTGACACCATACAGCACAGGAAGTTTAGCATAAGAACCTCTTTACTTTTCCTTTTTAACAAAGGAAAAGTTTTTTTAACTGTCTGTTAGCCTGTAAAACAAAATCAATACTTGTCGTCTTTGAAAAGGTCACCAACAATGAACCTTTTCCATCCAGCATGAGAACGAACACTAAGGTGAAAATATCGTTGAGCTATTAGACTTTTTTTGACACCACGTCCCTGTGTATCACTGGAATTAATGCAGATGTCAAAGCAACTCTCATGACAACTGTAATACGTTAATTACTACAGAAAAATGAGTTCCAACATTTTTGCAACATGTTATAAAAACCTACCTAGGTCATTTATTGTCTAATGTTGCTTTGAGTTAAACTCTGAATGTCTAAGGGAAATACTAGTTTTAGTCTGTGGGCTTGATTTAAACATTATCACCAGAAAAAGTATGAGAATGAAAGTATTATCCAAAATAAAACAAAAACTCTCCTCTGCCTTCAAATGTAGTCTTAGAGCACAGAAGTATTTACTCTTTACCAGTAATTACACTGCTCTGTATTTTTGTGTATTCATTTAAAAACAAAACAAAAAACTCCCCAGATACCAAAATACAAACAATAATACAAAAAATAACCAGCTTTTCCCAATTATTGTTTACTTCTGTAAGGATCATCCTTAACGGTGTATCACCTTAATGAATAATAAATCTTGAAGTCAACATGAAATATGGAATAAAGCTGAGCTCTACACTGGTCTTCAAACTATGTGAATGGATTCAGACAAAGACTTCTGGATATTGCCACTTTTCAGTGTTTTGATTTCTAATGCTGATCATACCAGTCTGAACTGTAACCAGGACCAAAATATGCATTTGTATTAAATGAAGGCAAATTACAGAGTATGTGTATCATCGTTTAACCATACTGGGTTGGATGTGACAGCCATTCTGTGTTAATTTTTGCAACACAGCCTTGCTGAAAGACTCATGAAGTTATTCAATGCTTAAAGAGTAGATAGTGACATGAACTAATCATCAATCTTACCTAAAGAAGCTATACCAAACATTCTATAAAAATCCCATTCCTTGGCATATCTGATTAAGTCATCAGGATCTGTATTTTGGCTTGAATCCTGTAGTTGCAACCACCTGAGATAAGCTTCGCAGAGCAAACAAAATATGCAGAGCTTCCCATGAATCTGGTAAATGAAAGGATAATAAAAGCATTAGTACAATCAGCATAAATTAAAGCATGAGTATGAAATTGGTATTTAAAATACATTTCAACATCTCTATGCAAACAAGCTCTGTAGGTTTATTATTTTTGTTCAGAAATATAAGCAAATTACTTCTGTTGAGCAACTAGTTTAGCACATCATCCTTTTAACATCAATTAACATGATAGGCAAATTAGAGGGTGTAGAAAATGCATGAACAGTTCCATACAGTTCCCTCTCTTCTCTTTAACATGTAAGATGACTGCTGTATTTGCTGGTATTGTGGCATCACTACTGTGGAGACAGTAACTTTCTTAGTAACAGGTGGAGTTTGAGATTTCAAGTGTTCTATTCATTATACAACTGGTTCAGCTTGCTGGAACCTGTGGAAGGGCAGGAGAAGAACAGTCTCTAAAATTTTAAAAACTATTACAACTAACTTACCAAATCTAAATGTATCTTTAACCAAAAAAAGTCATAGTGTAGGGGCACAGCAACTTACATTTATCTTTGTATTGAAAAGAATGTGCCTGTACGCTTGTGCTTTACATAAAACAGCATTAATCAAGATGATAACAGGATCGTACTCAATGTATTTGTCCACAGGTTTCTGGCAGGATTTCTGAAATTCACAAAGTAACAAGAATTAGCGG